>NW_022196909.1:66938989-66951362 GCF_008632895.1 Mastomys coucha | reverse complement strand
TTGGTTGGGAGACTATTAATGACTGTTTCTATTTCCTTAGCAGATATGGGACTGTTTAGATGGTTGATATGATCTTTATTTAACGTTGGTACCTGGTATCTATCAAGAAAAATGTCCATTTCATCCAGGTTTTCCAGTTTTGTTGAGTATAGGCATCCAGGTTTTCCAGTTTTGTTGAGTAAGGTCACTCTAAGAATACATCTAGGTGTGATTAATTCTAATAAATTATTATTAGGGATAGCATAGAACACAACCCAAAGAATATAGCACTATGCGTAGGCCCCTCACCTTCCATATCACACAAGGGTTTTGAACTTCTGACCTGATTTCAATAGATGCTAGTTATCCTTCTCCTGGTTTTCTTCTCACCTAGAAATAATTGATTCTCTTGCTGCTATTAACCTACTTCCTTCACATCCAGGATGGAAGCTACCCAGCCCCCATCACAACTGACCACCCTGACTGTTGTGATCCTGAATGACGCTTCTGGCAGCATGGTGGAGTAGGGAGAAAGAACATCACAATAATGACGTTGTTTGATGAGACATCTGTTGGGGTACCCATGAGTAAAAATTGACTTAAAAGAAGCTCCAAAAATTTTTCAAGAGAATGGGAACATGGTCAGGGCAGGTGTCAAGTCTTCCAGGTCTTGAGGAAGACATGTCACATGAAAAGTCATAAGAAAGAAAAGGGCATTTTGTGATCATCTTAAACCATAAGCGGAATATGATAAGAGAATTAACCCTTACAAAACAAAGATGTTAGTGAATGACTTACGAAAGCTTGGTGAAGTGTCCCACATACCATCCTGTGTGCAAGGGACTTTTCAGGTATATCTGGTTTATACAGTATTATAATTTCCTAAACTGTGTACCTATACTTTCATATAATTTAGGCTATGTGCCTGCAAAACAACAACAACAACAAATTTGTGTTACACAAAGAATGCTCCCTGGTGCTTGTCACCTTTACCTCTGTGCACTAGATAATTAGCCTGCTGACAACAAAATAAAGTGTCTCTTGTACTAACCTATTTTCCCCCTAAACCTATATAGTTAATGCTTAAACGGTTCAAACATAATTTTGAAAGTTATCTCTTCCCCATTGTGTGACATTGGGCAAGTCATTTATCCTTTCTGGATTCAGATTACCTCCTGATCAGGAAAAGGGGATGAATAATAAGGAAATAGATCCAAGCTTTAGCTTTCATATCTCTTGAACTTCACGCAAGCCATAATTATATATTTTAATTAATTAACTATATAACTATATCAAATGAGCCATACAAAAACTAATTATAACACTATATCATGAAATAGAGAAGAAGAAAGGTAGTGACTTCAGAAGTAAAGAGCCTGCTTAGCAGCTAAGAGCACTGGATGCTCTTGTAAAGTACGGTTCCCAGCACCCATCAAGTGGCTCACAACCATCTATACCTCCAGTGCCAGGGGATCTGACACCTCAGCTGGCCTCCTCAGATACCAGCATACATGTGGTGCACAGACATGTAGTCAAAACACCCGTACATACAAAATAAAATAATGACTAAATTTTACGATAAAGGTAATGGGAGGGAAAAGAAAGAAATATATATTTTTTCTCTCATGTACAGAATGTGAGTATATAACATGAGAGCATGAGAAGGCTTACTTGGGGGATGGGAAAATCAAGTAGCCAAGTAAAATCAGTGGCCAGTCTTCCTGGAAACCTAAGCATCACTGCCTAAGAAAATGAAGCCACTAGGGCAAGGTCCATTTTTTATAATACCAATGAACACATGGTGCAGGTTCTACTCTACATCTGCAGAGACCAACTGAGAAGGGAAGGATGGTGACTTCAGGTTTGCCTGCTCACATCAGGAAGGTCCCTTGACTGCAAAACAAATATTATTTGGAGGCTTCAGTTCACCGTTTGGAATGGAAATAGAATGGATGGTGTTAATTGAAGTATCTGAGTTGTCATTTTATGAATATTTTAGTTGCATTATAAATTACTCATTTGCTCAGCTATGTCAGTGTTCTTTCCCCCCACCTGCCCTCCCATGCCTCATGACATCTCACTGGTAAATAATTAAAGGGTATCAGGATTAAGTTAAAGAGAATTTGACAGGAGGATACCTGATGATGGATAATGTTAAAGTTGGCCACAAATAACAAGTATCTCTTAATTAACACAGCTAAAGGAAATCCCTACCATCTCTATCAGTGAGGACTTAGTCTCACCCCCTCTCCACTCCTAATGTCACCTTACTTCCACTGTGCTAATGCCTTTTAACTCTCAAGTGACAAGTAAGGAGTTTTTGATGATTTGAAAGTATCTCCTCAAGAGGTGTTACCGCTGTGACAGTATTAGGGATTGGAACTGCCAAGAAGCCATCCAACCTTGAGGACTACTCTTGTTAAAGGGAAGAGAGCTTGTCTTTGTAAGTGGGATGAGGGTTCCTTCCTGAGAAAAGCAAACAGTTAGCACTCTCCTGTGCTTTTACTTCTACCACAGGAGGACCTAAAGAAAGTTCTCATCAGATGCTATATAGCACTCTGAACTTCAACGTCACAGCTTTAGGAAATTTAAAAATGAATTTGTCCTCTTTACAGATTATTCATACCCAGCGTTCTGTCATAGCAGCACAAAGCATGAGCCTATGTCTATGAACTCTGTTTGAAAGGTCACCTCTTGGTATGGTTTCAATATAAAATGTCCCCTGCAGGCCAGATCCCCTGATGATGCTTTGAGGAACTTAGGAAACATTTGAGGAACAAAACCAAGTTGGAGAAAGCAGGCTGCTCTTAACACATCCTTAATGGTTAATAAACAGCCTGTATCCTGTCCTTCTCTTCTGAGAAATTATGTAGAGGTGCTGAGCCCTAGCCACCTGATCTTACTATCATGGACCAACCTTCCATCTAGCCAAATGCTATAATGGACTCTGTACTCCCTCAAACCAAAAGCCAAAATAAATCCTCCCTCCTTAGTTGCTCCTTGTCAGGTACTTAGTCACAGTGACAAAAACAGTAACTAATATAGCTTATTAAACTCTTTGTTTCCTGTCTTTCACCTACATAAGTTCTAGGGCATAGTCTCCTAAATAATATTATTGACCAAAAGGTGAAGATATTAATGTGATTGACTCTTTCTCTCTGGGCCATCAGAGCTAAGAGAGATAAATACAAAAAACAAATAAAGAGTATTCTAGCTGTTAACACAGGTAGCAAAGGAAGACAAAGAGGGAAAATTCAGCCAAATGGGAAAGAACACAGAGAGAAACATCGAGCAAGTTTGAAAGTGCTTAGAGGAAGCTCTCATATGTTCACTACTGAATGATATCACTAATTAAAAAATGATTGGGAAGAAAATGTGTCAGCTAAAATATAACTGTTATGATCAGACCAGCTAAGTTCTCAAGAAAAGCAATATACTTCATATATATATGAAGATATATATATGAAAATATATTTTCATGAATATATATTCATATATAATATATTCATATAAATACTCATATTTTCATATATATGACTATGTAGCAAGCATATATATATATATATATATATATATATATATACACATAAATACACACAGGGATGTTCAATATAAATTCTTCATTTAATTCATCAAAGTTTTTAATGCCTCTACACCTTTAGAGACATACTAGAGAACTGTAGAAGGAATGCACAGTATATAAGTGGTATGTCTCTTTGGGACATACCCTTTGCACAGTTCTTTCCATAAGTCCTATCAGTGTCCTGATCCATAGAGCTGTTTGTTGACCATCCAGAAAAATACTCTATGAAACCCAACATGGTTGTAAATTCAACATATATTTTCTCCTGCTTCAAACATATAAGCTCAGTAAAATAAAAAGTTTAAGGCTTGCTGGGTGGTGGTGGAGCATGACTATAGTGGCAGTACTTGGGAGACAGAGGTGGGTGGATCTCTGAGTTTGAGATCAGCATGATTTACATAGAGTTTTCCAGGAAAGCCATAGCTACGCAGAGAAACCCTGTATGAAAAAAACAAACAAAATGTTTAATACCTTGTACATATTTTTGAAGAGAGAGAATGTTTGTATGCATGTGTACTTGTGTGTACTCATAGGTCACATGGTTGCAGGTGCCCACAGAGGCCAGAAACAGGAGTCATAGTCCCCAAAACAGGAGTTTCATATAGTTGTAGGCCACCTGATATAGGTGCTGGAAGGTGAACCTATGTCCTCTTGAAGAGCAGCAAGTGCTCTTAGCTACTGAGCCACCTCCAGCTCTTCAGTGAACATATTGCTGTATCCTAAATTACTAGGATAATAATCTTTTGAAAGAAGAACGTTTTCAGGCTTTTGATGCTGTTGTTTCTGCTATTGACTTTTGTTGTTGATGTTGTTGTTGTTTTATCCTTAACTTCACTTTGTTGGTGTCCCACTTTTCGAGGTGTCCTTTTTGCTTTCTGAGACCGGATAAAGAACCTCTTAGGTCTGGGAAGACATTTGGCTTTGGATGACATAAGTAATTTTATTCAGCAGCAAATTTAAAACCCATACGCTTGAGCTCCTCTGCCCTCCTGTCCACAGCCCATGAACTCAGCAAGAGCTTCTCATCTGTGCTCGTCCTGTCGTAGAAGTTGGATTGACTAGAGGTTGGGTTGGATGAGAGTTTTACACAGCCTGTGCCCTGCAGTCGTGCCCCCATTGTAGAGCTGCATCAACCATAAAGCAAACAGTGTGAATGTTCTTTTCCCCTGTGCTTGGTACAATTAGATAGCATTGCTCCACACTCTAAATGCTCACACACACAAAAAGAAATACATGAGATAGGAAGGTTATTATTGCCCTTTGGCCTAAAACTTTAGATTGGTTCACATATGTTTCCAATAGAATCTTTAATTAAGATGCCTTTCTTATCAATGTGCTTTGGCAATTATTTGTATGATGATGGACTATTATTTTCCCAGAAAGGTAATAAAGAACCTCACAGGAATGTCTAGGTACCTTCTAGAGTAGTTTTGCCTTTTGGATCTTATTTGCCTGATTTTCATGAATGGCCTGATATTCAACAGAATGAGGTTAAGGATGCACCTTGATCATACTTAGGGATGAATGTGGTTGGACAAGGGACTTCTATTCTTTGAGAACTCAGTAGCATAGCTCCCTCATCCATGTCCCACTCCTTTGACAAGGGCAGATGAAGGGTCTAATAAACTTGGCTCATGACCCTTTGATGGAAGAGATAAAGAGGAACACAGCTTCACTGTTCATGTCAGGCTTGTAATCACAGCGACAGACGTGGATCTGCATGACCAGGAATCAAACAAACACAGGCATCTGGGGTGCAAAATTCTACCTTCGAACCACCCAGGTACAAGAGGTGACAAGAATGGGCCTTTACGGTACTACCACAGACAGAGTAGAAACTCCACTTCAAAAGACCCTCTGAGAAGTTCTCACTAGTGTTAAGGAAAATGTGCTATGTTTTGAGTGATAAAACAAACTTCATATATTAAGTTTCAAATAATAGCATCTTTTATGCTTTCATGCCCCTCCCTCAAAACCCAGCTGACCCCAACCCCTCTTTGCTTTTCTCAAACCCTCTTGGCTTTGCACTCCTTCCTGGTCCAATTCAGCCTCTAGTTTCCACTATGATGTGCAATCTAGCCAGTTTATTTCTTCAAGTGCATTGAACAAAATATAAATGAAAACAAAATCCTCAAAATATGAAGATACCATAAAAGTAGTGTCTATGGGAAACATATAGACACTGTGTAGTGTCTCAAAGCAGTGTTTATAGAAAATGTATATACACTGTGTAGTGTCTCATACCAGTGTCTATGGGAAATGTATAGACACTGTGTAGTGTGTCAGAGCAGCCACTTTTATCTCTGACTTTATCATCCCCCTCATAGTCTTCACTCTTTTCTCAGCATATTCCAAGTTGGTGTAATGAATCCTTAAATCTTGTTACAATTCATTATCTAGCAGAACTCCATTCTACTTACCTTTGCTGTCTAAAGCCCTTTCTCCACCTAATAATGCCTCCACTTTTGCCTCCTCTTTTCCTCTATGCTTCTACCAGGATGTGCCATGGTAATGATGATTGTACACAATAGCTGTTAAGTATAATATTTGGAAAGCTTTAGGTTCTATTCCCTTGATTGGAGAAAGTCTGTCTTACACCATCCTCCAACAATTTGCTTTTCCCATTAAAATTGCTTTGTGTTTGTCTATCCAAATAGGGTAGGATCTGGAGTCACACAAAATATGGTAAGGCAAACACAGACATTGGGCACCTTTCATTCTAGTTCCCATTTGAGATACTGAGCAGACATTACTGGTTAAGCAATCTGGAGCTAGCCATGAGAAAGTGAGTCTTTCTGATATGAGATAGAAGTAGATGGAGGGTCCAGTTTAGTTCTCCTGCATAAGCTCTGATCCTAGCAGATATGGACAAAACTCATATGTGTCCACAGGCTTCTGAAGGCAGCAGACACTGTGCATGACAAAGTGGGCCAGGAACACACAGCTGGGGTTCACATTGTATATTTGGTCTAGCATATTATCACTGTCATTCGGAATATTAGCAGGACTAGAGGAAGCCCAAATGGTATCAGCTCATCAAGGAGAAAGAGTTGTGGTCTGGCCAGAGCGAGATTGAATGGATACTTCAGAATGACATGCAGTGTGGGTACTGGGCAGTATGCAGTCCCATCAGAGACCAGGTGGCTTGCACTTTGAGGACTGTGATTTGAGAAAAACCTTGATAACTCAACAAAGATCTAAGGACTTGTCCTTGGTGATCATCCTTCCTTCTTGTACAACCAGATATTCTGGTGAGGGGACAGAATAAGACCAAAGGACTGGAGAAGTGTATGAAAATCATCTTCTTTAAAATATTACATCACTTAAAAGAATGATCCAGAATAGGACTGGTTAAAGATGGTCCCAAATGTCTGCTGTTTGGTGAATGAATCTTACGTGTGCATACTCAAGATAAAACCTCTTGCGTATACTCCTGTGACTCACAGCAACTGCAAAACCAAATTTCCATTACCTCTAAAGTGGGTAGGGAGGTTGGACATGATAACACTAGGGAGACAAAGTCAGGCAGACTTTAGTGTGTTCAAGGCCTTTGTGATACAGTGATTTCCAGGACAAGCAGAGCTACATAGAGACCCTACCTTATTAAATTCAGATGATGATGGTGGTGGTGGTGGTGGTGGTAATGATGATGATGATGATTTTGATAGGTGGAAGAAATCAAAGGGCTCCATCCCTTTAGACAGCTATAAAAAGATGTCTCTCTCTGCTTAATCTCCACAATTTATTGACATTCTTTATGATTTTTAAAATTTATGTACATGTTTTGAAGATTGCTTCCTGGTGAAAAAGCTGCTAAACATGTTTGTAAATAGTATCTCTTGCCCCTATTCACACCAGCACCTGTGGGACTATAGATGCCTTTTTTCTGACATTTGAAAGTATTAAAACAGCTCCAGGGCTGAAGAAAACATTTTCCCTGTAATCTCTGAAAAGTTTAGTTGCCAAGGAGACAGAGGCCTTAGCGACCAGGTAAGCAGGCTTTGGCTCTATATTCACATGGTTACTCGGTGAAAGAATAAATGGGAAAGGTGGGGATGACTGGGGGGAATGGATGCTAGGATTTCCTGATTCTTAAGCCTAAAGTCTCTTTTATTATGTAATTATAGGAAACCCAAACTTACCCTTTTAAAATGGAATAGTTTTTAGAAAAGATTGCAATTTAGTCTCCATACCCTTGGTACACTGAAATGCACACGCCATCTTCATGTCCACCATCCATAGCAACACTCTAAATACTAAATATTTGCAAATGCTTTAAAAGATGGCAGAATAAATGATAAACCCCTAAAAGTGCACTCTCCTGTCAAGAAAAGTGTGGTGATTTAATAAGAGCGTACCCATAGTTTCCAGCATTTGAATACTTGGTCCTCAGGTAATGGCACTATTTGGATATGTTTAATGGGGCAGCCTTGCTGGAGGAAGAGCATCATTGGGGGGGATGATCTTCTGTCACAAGACTTCTATTTGGCCCTATCTATGTTGTGCTTGTGGTTAAAGACATAAGCTGTCAGCTTCTTGCTCCTGCTGCCAGATCTGCTATTTGCTACTATGTTTCCACTTGTGACAACTCTTATCCCTCTGCAACTATAAGCCCAAATAAACTCTTCTCTGTTGCCTTGGTCATACAGTTTTATCACAATAACAAAAAGTAACTCATAAAACCTCAAAAAGCATTTCCCTCTGCTTCTCTCCCTCCTTCCTCTTTTCCTATCTCTTCCACCTCCCCCTCCTCCTAACCTCTTCCCCTACCTTATAAAGGGAAGACAAACAATATCACCCTGAACCAGAAGGACAAAGAGACTGACTGATTGGAACAGTTTGTTTTTGTTGTTTTTGTTTGTTTCTTTGTTTTTTGGAGGGGAAACTGGGAAAGGAGAAATTCACATGTAAATAAAGAAAGTATCTAATAAAAAAAAAGAATACAAACACAGTTTGTGATTTCCAAGATTTCCAACTAATCTTGCTGTGTGAATGACAAATGCCTTTTTGTTTTTCATGCTGTTTCATCAGTGAAGGATTGGTAAAAATGCAATAAAAACTCCAATGTTCCACCAACATCTGGTCTTAGCTGTTAACTACTAGGCATCAAAAGGAGAAAAGTTGAGAAAGAGGAGAGGAAAGATATACAACAGCTAACAGCGGACTTGTGGATGAATAGGCCTGGGCTTATAAACTACACAAGACAACAGTAGTAAGGACATACACAAGCTTTTTAATATCCTATAATTTACTTATTACATTACCATGAGTCAGTTCTTACTGCCTCATCCAATACAGTGAACTCAAACAGTTCTTCATATTATCTGGCCTGCCAGAAATGGTCTCTTCCAAGATAACTAGTACCTCGGATTCAAGGAAGACAAAATACTAAAAACAAAAAAGTGAGTTTTGCATTCTTGGCTGTAGTCCATCTCCAGCCAGAAGCCAGGGATGGTTGTCTTCATAAAATAGTATTTTTGTCTATTTATTTCCTATTGACTTTAATGTTCTTAGATGTTTACAAAGAATTGTCTCATCAGCTGGTTCATGATGCGGTTTGAGGTCATACAACTATACTCTTCAGGTGAAAAGGAACCACATAATTTTTGAAAAACTGATTCAATATGAATTTCTGTCTCTTTTAAAGAATTAAAAATATTCTACCATGCTTCATAGGCATTCTAATATTTTTAATTCATACCAGTAAGCAGTAGATCCAGTAGTTGCCAGAAGAAAAACTATTGTCTTCACTCCTCTTTGAAGCTGAATTCTGGTTTGTTTTGTTTGCTTTTAGGTAGTGTGTAACTCAGGTTGTCCTCAAGATTGAGAAAGCCTCCAATACCCCTATGTCAACCCCCAGTGCTGGGATGATAATCATAAGCCACCTCATATACAACTAGGGTTCAAGTTCAAGTCAATAAAGTTTGCAGGCTCCAAGCTCTTGTATATGGAACCTCTGTGTTCACAAGAAAATTACTGGACAGTAGATGCAGGAAACCTTGGTTTGTTCTAGTGAAAATTGAAGAAGTAAACAAGAGGTAATATATAATTATAGCAGATACTTAATGCATAATTAATTAAGTAAAAAGTAAGTGATGTTGTATAGAAGCATGCTATTTTATGGTCATGTAACTTACTAGTTTATCTTCAAAGTTGTTTTGTAAAGTCTAAAATATTAACTTAAATTTGTTTACCCTCTGTAATTGGCTGCAAATCCTATTAGTGAGCTTTCTTTGTTAAATAAGCATGCTACAAGTTACTACAGGGCTAGAGGGTGTAAACTATAAACATAGGCACATGTACTTCAACTTCATAGCTAAATGTTACATTCAGAAGGTCAAATAGCCACAGGAGATCAAAAATGTACTAAAATAATGACATCTCATAGCTCCTACTAAAAAGTAATTTTAAGGACTAACACTCTGATAGAACAGTTTCCAAAGGATTCAAGTCAACAAGTTCTTAAGCCTGCTTCAATACTTTAACTTCTAACCTGAACTTCCTGGCCTATAGGACATTCTGTCAACACTGGAATCCTGATTTGTGTTGCAGCAGATGCTGGCCCAATACTAGTGCATCCAGAATAAGTCAAGAATCCTTTTTACATAACCTTCCTTTTCCCTCACATAGATCAGAATTTTCAATTAAACTCCTATTTAATTTTTCTCTTCCCTTTAGAATACTAAAAGGGATATTGTTTTCTGATTCTTCTTAATTGTTCTCCTTTTTTCTGATACAAATCAATTGAAACATCATAACAGCTTCAAATTAATTACACTTTTTCCCTCTGCTTGGATGGATATGTACACATCTCAGAACTCCATGACTGCACTCACATTACTAATAATGCAAGAAGCTCTTTGATGGCTGGGTGTTGACACTTGTCCAAAGCAACTCACCTTTCACATGGCATGTCTTTGTGTTTCAAAGCAGGATAAAACGGGCATTGGCAGTTTGGGTTTACTATGACTAAAGAATAAGAATCTGTTATCTTTTTAAATTAATCCTGTCTGAAGAGAAGCAAATTTGACTCAAAAGCAGCAGTTCTCAGGGTAGTTGAGCAAGTTCGTGGTCATCTCTGCTGTCAACAGCTAGACATTCAAGTCACCAGATTGACTTCAGTTGCCCCTGACTGTTTCACACATCCCTACAAGGGAGTCCAAAACCAGTTCTAAAAAGAAGCCATTTTAGAACATCTGGGCCATCTTAGAATGGATATTTGTTTGTTGATTTGCCCATACTGTGTGAGATGGAATCTGGTTATTATGTTGTCAAAGAAGAAAAAGACCTAGAATGTTAGTTTGTAGATCAAAACTTATTTTTTGTTCTTGCCTCTAAAATAGGTATGGCCAGGTAGCTTTGGTGGGCTGAGCAGGCTGTGTGCATAGGAAACCTCCTGTGGTATCCAGCAATGTGGGGCATAGACACTTGTTTCTATGGGCAAATGTACTGTGGAGTCCTTTACAATCAATTTTCTCACAATAGGACTTTATTATTTTCAGACCAGTTTTTAAAATTAGGTTTGTTTGTTTGTTTGTTTGTTTTTAAAGATCCAGTACCCAGAAAGGATAAAAACTACACAAAAATCTACCACAGCTTTATGTTTTCTCCTTTGCTGTTTTGTAGTTGGTGTTAGTTGTTGGTTGTTATTTATTTATGTGTTTGTTTGATTTTAATACTTCTATTATCTTCTTAAAGATCTATTTGTGTGTAGGGAGGTGTGAGTGTGAGTGTTTGTAGTCCTTAATTAACTGGCAAGATAGAAATTTGGTTAAAGAAAAAGAAGAAGTTTTGTATTATAAGAATTAGAACCAAGGAGCTCCATAATTATCCAACATCCATTCAATATTTCAATATGGTTAGAAATATACATGATAGGATTTCAGGGGTCTTCTGGCTTCTTCTTTTAAGGTCCTGGTCAGCTTTGGCCACAGTATAGCCTTTCTGCTGAGTCACTTTCTGTACCAAGCAGTCATCAGCATAGCATTTCTGCTGAGTCACTTTCTGTACCAAGCAGTCATCAGCATAGCATTTCTGCTGAGTCACTTTCTGTACCAAGCGGTCATCAGCATAGGTTCTTTTGTGAGTCCATGGCAACCAATCAAATTGTAGATCCTTGGCTATCTGTAGTGCCACTCAATACTTCTGCCCCTTTTCTCAATTTCTGCCATTATACAATCAGTTATACAAGGAATACACTTGGCATATAGACAGTCTACTATTGATGGCTCCAAGTCCAAAGCCAATTTAGATTTCATAAGAAAGTTGATAAAATTGGTATCAACAAGGATATGGCAAGGAGGACCCAATTGAGTACTATACTAGAAAAATAATCAGGAAGGATGTTAGGGGACTTCTCTTCCCTTCAAAACACTGGGATCTTTCTCTTCTTCCATTCTAAGCTTTAAGCTGTTAGCTTTTATCCTTTTCTATAAGTCTCTCATCTCTAAGAGACTTCACTTTATAGTCACATATTTTCTTTTTTTCTTTTGCTTCCCCCAGTTCATGAAACTCTCCTGTTTCATACAGGATCACCTTGTTTTATTTATTTTTACATGTGTTTATTGTTTTGTTTGGGGGGGGGTCAAGGAACTGAAGTGCATATTTTATATATCAAAGCAGGTCTGGCCCCCAGGTTCTCCCAGCATGCCTCAGTACTTACCTGACATATCCTGCCCCCAATCCTGATCTTTCCAGCTCAGGAGCTAGTCTGCCGTTCCCCCAAAGATTCTTCCCTATATAATCCAGATATTTTTGGTCCCTCCTCCTCCTCTTCCTCCTCCTCCTCCTCCTCCTCCTCCTCCTCCTCCT
>NW_022196909.1:66929773-66938697 GCF_008632895.1 Mastomys coucha | reverse complement strand
TCCTCCTCCTCTCCTCCTCCTCTCCTCCTCTCCTCCTCTCTTCCTCTTCTCCTCCTTCTCCTTCTCCTTCTCCTCCTCCTTCTTCTCCTCCTCCTCCTTCTTCTCCTTTTTCTTCTTCTTCTCCTCCTCCTCCTTCTTCTTCTTCTCCTTTTTCTTCTCCTTCTCCTTCCTCTTCCTCTTCCTCTTCCTCTTCCTCTTCCTCTTCCTCTTCCTCTTCCTCTTCTTCTTCTTCTTCTTCTTCTTCTTCTTCTTCTTCTTCTTCTCCTTTTTCTTCTCCTTCCCCTCCTCCTCCTCTTCCTCCTTCTCTTCCTCCTCCTCTCCCTCCTCCTTCTCCTTCTCCTCCTCCTTCTTCTTTTTCTTTTTCTTCTCCTCCACCCCCTCCTCCTTCTCTTCTCACTACATAAATGCCCTTTATCTTCCCCTTCCCTACCCCTTCTCTCTTTTCCCTATGGAGACTCCCCTGGACTCAATCCTTGGGGCCAGTGAATTCACCCATCTGAGAGCAACTTCCCAATAAATCTGCCTTTAATATAATCTATTCTGGCTTGAATTGACTCATTTCACCAGCAGCAAAGAAATAACCTATCATTTATGTATGTATGTCTGCGTTAGGGTATGCATATATGTGACTGCAGGTCTTCTTCGAGGTCTATGAGCTCCACCAGAGCTGTAAATCACCCAATTCTGGTGCTGGGCACCAAACTCAGCACCTCTGAAAGAGCCAAAAGAGCTCTAGACATCAATCATTTTCCTTTTAAAAACATTTTTTAGATTTATTTATTTTATGCAAGTGAGTAGTTTGTGTGAATGCATATATGTATACCATAAGTTGGTGTGGTGCCTGAAGGGGTCAGAAGAAGGGGTTGAATACCCTGAGACTGGAGTTATGAATTGTTGTGAACTACCATGTGGGTGCTGAGAACCAAACCTGGGGCCTCAGAAAGAGCAGTAGGTACTCTCAACCTCAGAGCCATTTCTCTAGCCCTTCCCCAATTATCTTCCAATATAACAGCTAAGCTTATAGAGGAGTGGAAGAAAATAGAAAAATAAAAGTAGGCAATTTTTCAAGGCACACTATACTTTGAAAGTTGAATTAAGCTCTTGGGGGTGGGGCATTGTAGGGAACAAGTCTCTGAGCAGCTGCCACAAGTGCTATTGTTTACTTCCAATTAGAAAGCTATGCAAATCCCAAAGAACTCCCAAAACAACCATAAGAGCTACTTCAGGCTTCACAAAACCCATAGTCCACTATTACATTGTTTTTAAATCAGAAGTTCTATGTTCCCTGGTCCTATTAGATTATTAGAGAAATATTCTCTCATTTCTCAGTAAACGGAATGTCACCTTAAAATACAAACACAATATAAGATTTTAAATGTAAAGATGCTTGAGAAAAGCAGCATCAATTCGTATTTCTGCTTCTACTGAGAGCAGATTATTTCCTGGGGAATATGCTACTATCATATATACACGATTTAAAGGGAAGAAGGCAATTACACATGAGTACCTGACATGAGCAAACTGATGAAGACAAGGAATAAGAAAGGTCGGACCAAAGACTTGAGTCTGCAATATTCAAAAACAGCTTTTCTCTGCTATTTTTTTTTTCCTACATTGGTCTTTGTATCTTATGGAGGGGAAACTCAAACCTGAAATAAGGCCATACACACCCTGAGAGAAGAATAAAATAAACAAGTTTAATTAGAAATGAACCATTGGTATTCTGCTTCTGCCAAGTGTTTGGGTGGATTCCCGCAGAAGACAGCTGTATCGTTAATATGAAATTGCTAAGTGTAGAAAGAACCCTGCATTATCCATCCTATACTAACACACTTCTTCACCATTCTCAAAAAAAGGCACAGGTATCTTGGGCGTGATGACATCTTAACTCATCTCCAGACCCATAAACACATCCCTTAGCCCTAAATAAGCATGTCTGCTCACTCCCGAGACTTACTGATCAGCCAAGGGTAAGAATTAATTAAAGCTAGTCCAATAGATGCACATCAGTCTTAATTGTCAATTAACAATATGGTTCATCAGCCTGCGATAGGAAATCTATTTGTAACAACTGATGGCTGAGTTATAAAACTTGGTTATTGTTGTTATTGTCTCAAACTTATATTTTGGACAGTAATTAAGAGACATGAACAAAACAAATAGAAATATAAAGCTTTATATATTTCTATGGTTTAGGGTTTTTTTTTATACTAAAAGTAATGTTGGGATTTGTTATACAAATAAAATGAAAGTTCACTAACTAGGGAGCCACAGAACAATGGAATCAGAGAACACACCCCAACAAGGAAAAAGGTACTTCCTCTTCCCTTAAGTGTGATGTGTGACCCAGGACCTGAGCCAGCCACAGCAGCTTGTAAAAACACAGATCACTATTCATAGGACAGGTTTTACCTAGAAAGTTAGAAAAGAAGAGACAGGGGCGAAAAGTACCACATGCAAAAGCGAGATGCAAAGGACTATGGAGTGAGACATACAGAAGCCTGGCAGAAAACTCCTCATGGCCCTGTGAAGGTTCTATGCCCCAGTGTAGGGGAATGCCAGGGCCAGTAAGCAGGAGGGGGTGGGATGGTGAGCAAGGGGGCAGGGGAGGGAACAGGGGATTGTTTTAGTTTTTGTTTTTTTATTTTATTTTTTTTCTTTTCTTTTTCTTTTTCTTTTTTTGGAGGGCAACTTGGGAAAGGAGATATTGTAAATAAGAAAACATCTAATAAAAAAAGAAGAAAAAGAATTAAATACACATGCATGAGCATTTACTAATATAAAATTATAGTTGTGAATGAAATATATGAATAAATAGTTGATATTTTTGTCAAATTAAAAAAAAAATACAAAAACAAACCTCCTCTCTGGTTACCACACTGAGCTCTGAAGTAACTCTCAGTTAGTGCAGGCTGGGCTGGGCTTTGTTGCTGCTGGTTTGTGATTGCCTGCTTCTTAGATATGTCAGTATGAGTCTTCTGGGACTTTGAAACTAAGAGGTGAATGGTAAGTTCATAGGGGAGATCTGAAAGCTTGCCCTAGTGTGAACAATTATACAGAAAAATCTATTATAAGAAATAAAGAAAGGTAAGGCCACTGTAAGATACCTTTTTTTAAGTGCTATGATGCAGGCTAAGAAAGTTTTCATCTGACTATTCATGGTGTCTAGTATATGCTCAATAAATATTCCACTAGTCAGCAATCATGCATTCTTCCAATAAGAATGGGGCAAATAAAAGTGAGTTTCTAATTTTTGAGGCCCTTCTACATGCCAAATGATTTACTTTACTCCAGAAAGTCTCCTTTTTAAAAAATTCTATTTATTAGTAAGAAGTTTCCCCCATTCATTCCTCATGTGTGTTTGAACGCTACTGTGTTCCTTTGGCTGTAAATGGGAAGGAAAGGGAGCTTGTCCCTTGGCCTTCTGCTCCTCCACAGGACAGCTTCCATGTTTTATATAATTTCTACTTCATAACATTCTCCTCTTCTGTGCTAAGCGTATACATTAAAATAAAATGGCAAATGTGCTGAGTGAAGTACACACTACAAAGTACCACTTGCGGTATCAAGCACTTTCAAAAGTGTATAATATTTGCATCAGGTCATCAAACACGTCCCCTGCTGCAGGAGAGCCCTTAGTTCTGGGCTCGCCTCTGTAACTGGTTTCATCTCTCACAAGAAAATATGCTTATCTCTCCTAAGCCATTCTTACATAATCTCAGGCTTGCCTCTGTTATTATCCATAAGGGAAAACAGTACCATCCTTTATGCGTGCAAAGGAGTTCTCAGCAAAACGTTAAGACAAATGCGTCTGTCACAGTAATGTTCTCCTGCGGAGTGTTGGGTGCAGGCCTTCAAAAGCCTTTGCTCTTTGCAAGACCAAAACTAGAATTCCTTCAAGAACATGGATGCTCAAAATTGCCTATTAAAAGCAGGCTCTGAATGTCGCTGGATGTCTTCCACCACGCCACTTTAAAGGATTTGTTAAGGAGAGGGAGAGGGTGAAGGCGGTTGGTGGGTACTCTTTAACTGGCAGCTGAACATGTGCTTGGCTTAAAGCCAAATGAACAAAGCTGATCTTAGCTGACTGGTACAGTCCTCCTTGATCCCTGAAGCTCCTCTTTTTCAAATACTTCATGACATTTAAGTATTCTCAGGATATATATATGTATACATAATACTTAAATACATATATATGTATATGTATATTATATATATTAGTATATATGTATGTATACATATATATATATATATATGATGGGCTAGCCATCATAATCATCTTTTATGGAGTATTTAAAGTATTCTTCTGCACTTTGAACAGTCATCATCCCACAAAACATTATTTTAAGCTTGAAGATATAGAGGAGAAGCCCAGCATGATGGTCCATGGCTTTAAGTCAGCACTCAGGAGGCAGAGGGGCAGATGGATCTTTGTGAATCTGAGGCCAGCCCCTTGTACATAGCAAGTGCAGGGACAGTCAGGACTTCATTGAAAAATCTTGTCTCAAAAACAAACAGATACAAAGGAGGTAAATTAGTTAACCCACAGTCCTCCATATAACTAAAGAAAAGATTTAAATTTGATCATATTGTTACAAAGCTCTTGACTGCTCTCTATGGCCCCCAGATCTTCTGTATTCCTTCACAACTACACATTCTGAGTGGTTTTTGTGTGTGTGTGTGTGTGTGTGTGTGTGTACGCACGTGTGTGTGCATGCCTGTGCATGTGTGTAAGGGCATGTGCGTGTGTTGGTATGCATGTGTGTGCATGTATGTGTGTGCATGCATATGTGTGTGTGCATGCACATGTGTGTGTATGTGCATGCATGTCTGTGTGTGCACATGCGTGTGTGCATGTGTGTGCATGTGTGTGTGCACATGCATGCTTGTGTGTGTGCATGTCCGTGTGTGTGTGTGTGTACCTGTGTGTGCATGTACATGCATGTGTGTGCATGCGTGTGTGTGCATGCCTGTGTGTGAGTACGTGTGTGCATGTGTGTATACACATGTGTGTGTGCATGTGTGTGTACATGTGTGCATGCATGCGTGCATGTGTGTGTGTGTGTGTGTGTATGTGTGTGTGAATTGTAAGTACACATGTGCCCATGCCTGTGGGGGCCAGACGTCAATTGTCTTCTTCACTCTTTCTCCACCTCTGTTTCCACATCTGCATGTGTGCTACCTAACACTTTCTCGGGGCTTCATTCCTTGCTCTAGTTTGTTTTTGTATGGCCCCCAAAACAATACCACTAGGAAGTTACTATTTCCAGCTCTGCTGTTGGCAGAGATGTTCCCACGTGGCTCAATCAGTTTCAAACAACAGCTCCTGCACATCCTGATAAAGCAGAATGTGCCTTCCTCTTTATACTTTTAATGTCTTTACAGGCTTCTTTTCTGTTAATTGTTTAATCACAAATTTCTGTTATTGCTATTTACATGTTCTTTTTCAACTTTTGAATACAGTTTTATTTCTATTTTGTGCAGCTCTCAGAAACATCAAATTAGAAGCAAACCTATTGTCTTTCCCCACAGTCTCAGCTCTGTTAGGGATGAAAGACTCCACCGAGGAGGAGGAGCCCCTGGAAGAGGAGAAAGAGAAAGGGAAGCATCAGGGAGTCCTAGGAATTCTCCCTTTAGGCCCAAAGCTTCAGGGGCCCAATTCACTTCTTCCATAAGAGAAAATACCCCACACCCCTTCCTGTCCCTGAGCAAATCAAAGGGTCCACAGAGTGCAAGGAACTCTCACAGGCTTTTGTGGGGGATGGATGGATTGATTTGCTGTTTTAAGGAAAAATAGACTCATCAATTAGTCAACAAAATTAGCATTAAAAAACATCCTGCTCCAGACAATGAAGAAGATAAATACATCCAGTCGAATGGAATGTTGTTGGTATTTTACGATAAGCCCATGCACATGTGCCTCTACTTCTAACTCTAGCCACAAGCTAGGTAAGAGAGAGAGCTGATCAGAGACCTGAGCAGCCATGCCCCCTGCAGATTTGTCTTGTTTTTATTTTAATTTTTTACTTCATTAATTTCTTTATTTATTCACTTCACATTCCCTCTTCCTCTTATCTTCCAAGTCCTACCCTTACAAATCCTTCATCCCCCATTACCCCTTCAGGGAAGTACCACCCCACCCTGGGACATCCAGTCAGAGCAGGGGTAAAATGATCCTCTCTCACATCAAGGCAGTCTAGTTAGGGGAAGGACATCTAATGGCAGGCAACAAAGTGAGAGACAGCCCCTCTCCAATTGATAGGAGACCCACCAAGCTGCACATCTGCTACAAATGTGTAGGGGACCTAGGTCCAGCCCCTGCATGCTCTTCTGGTTAGGGAATTCACTCTCTGTGAGCCCCCATGGGCCCATGTCAGTTGACTCTGTAGGTCTTGCGATGTCCTTGACCCCTCTGCCTCAATCACTTATATCCCCCACTCATTCACAAGACTCCCCAATCTCCAAGGCCTGATGTTTGGCTGTGTGTCTCTGCACCTGTTTCCATCTGCTTCTGGATGAAGCCTCTCAGGAGACAGTTGTATTAGGTTCCTGTCTGCAAGCATAGCAGAGCATCATTCATAGTGTTGGCTCTCTCATATGGGATGGGCAAGCATAGCAGAGCATCATTCATAGTGTTGGCTCTCTCATATGGGATGGGCAAGCATAGCAGAGCATCATTAATAGTGTGGGCTCTCTCATATGGGATGGGTCATCGGTTGGCTATTCCCACAGTCTCTGCCCCGTCTTTATCCCTGTGTATCTTATAGACAGGACAAATTTTGAGTTGAAGGTTTTGTGGGTGCATTGGTGTCCCCCTCCCTCCACTGGTGTGGAATCTTTAAGCTACTCATTTAAAATTTGAGAAATTCTTTTTAAAAAAAGAAAAAAGACTCAGTTTCCTTTACAGATCAGCAAGTTCTAGGAAGTAAAGTAAACAAGAACTAACTCCATTGTGCTGCAGATAAAGTTGGGTGGAAACATAGTTACTCTCTTCCTCTCACAGTCTGGACTCTGCTTGATGCACAGCATGTTTGGTCTACTTGTGGTATCCTTACAGTTCCTGTGAGCTGTAGGGGTATCCCCTTTGTAAGCAATGGTAAGGAAAGGCAAGTGGGGTCTATCTGGGAATTTGTAACCCAAAAGTGTTTATATTTATGCCTATACATATATATATATATATATATATATGTATGTATGTATGTATGTATGTATGTATGTATTTGAAACAGAGTCTCCCTTTGTAGCTCTGGCTGTCTGGGACTCACTAGGCAGATTTGGCTGGCCTGAAACTCACAGAAATCCACCTACCTTTCTTCCCAGTGTTCAGATTAAAGGCATCTGCTACCATGCCACACCTAGCTAAAATAGTGATATACTTAAAAGCCTTCTGTATTAAAAGTAAAATTAGTAATACTTTCCTCATGCATCTAACCTTAATTAGCTGAATACTTTGAGGCAAATTATTTTAATGTCTTAGACCTGAGTTTCTTCACTAGGAAATTAAAGACATTACATTAAGTTAATTTGCGGCCTCCCCCAGTCCCGGGAAACTGTCCTCTTATGTGGGAACCACAGGCACTAGGGACTCAACCTATGTAGAGTTTCCTTTTTTCAAGAGATGGGAGAAGAGATGCAACTGTCCCCAGAGTCTGTTCATTCGATGAGTGATCTTGGCTTTTAAATAGTGCAATTCCAAGAAAAAGAACACAAATCAAAATAAGATGCTTAGTTCAATCTTTTGGTGGTTGGTGTTGCTTTCGTTTTATTTTATCTGAGACAGTTTCTTACTGTGTATGGCTGGCTGATCTAGAACTTGTGATGTAGATCAGGCTGGCCTAGAACTCACAGAGATCCACTTACCTCTGCCTCCCAAGCACTGAGATTAAAAGCATGCCCCACCATGCTTAGATTAGTTCACTTGCATTAAATGAGAAATTAACAGAAAAATAGTAATTGACTGATAGTCCTTGCAAACTGAGTGCATACAATGTTAGTCAGGTTAAAATGAGGTCAATAGGATCCACTTAATCCAACACAACTCGTGCCTTTATAGAAAGGAGAAATTTGACCTCAAAGACAGATACATGAATGTAAAAACACAGAAATGATGGCAGCTACCAGAAGCTGGGAGAGAAACTCAGTGCTATCCCTCCTACACCTCTGTCTTGAACTCTGGCCTTCAGGACTGGAGCAACACGCTTCTGTTCTCTTACCACCAAGACTATGGAGCCATGCTGAACCATTGTGGAGCTCTAGAAAACCAATGTACCTCCTCACACCTATTCACTCCAGATAACCAGCCCACCAAAAAGACCTAGGGCAGAAAGAAACTAACACCCCTGGGAGCTTGGGAGGAGCACAGACTGGCTGCTGCTACCTGAAGCAGCCAGTCTCCAAGATATCAAGGAGCTACTCTCCAAGCTATTAGCAAAGGCCAGTTTTGACTAATTCTTGGTCACTTTTCTGAATCTTGAAACCAGGCCCAAAACTAGATACCTAGACTACAGAACTTAACACAAAACAATTCAAGACTCCTATTCCCAAGGATTGAGAATCCAAGATGTTGGTGCCAGGGTATTGGGGCAAGCAGGAAAAATAACTGTGGAGATCACGCCTGTGAGACCGGCCCTGAGTGGGGCCATTGTGCCCAAAAGACACTAATGCTTCATTCATTTGCTCGCTGGGATGTCTTGATCAGCTTTCTATCACTGATGAAACACCATGATCAAAAGCAACTTGGGGAGGAAAGGATTTATTTCCTTTATACTTAGACATCACAATCTATCATTGTGCAAGAACTCAAGGCAGGAACCTGGAGGCAGAAACATCAGCAGAAGCCATGGAGAAGAGCTCCTCACTGGAGTGAGCCATTGTGGTTGGTACTGGACAGCAGAAGCTGTGGAGAAGAGCTCCTCACTGGAGTG
>NW_022196909.1:66918205-66929486 GCF_008632895.1 Mastomys coucha | reverse complement strand
GTTGGTACTGGACAGCAGAAGCTGTGGAGAAGAGCTCCTCACTGGAGTGAGCCATTGTGGTTGGTACTAGACAAGTGGGCCTAGGGTAAGCAGACCACAGGAAGCAAGGCAAGTTTTGAAGCCATGTACCATCCTTGTTTTCCATGGAAACATTAACTGGTTAAAAGCATCCACACATTCAGTGTCTCAGCCGACAAGCTAGCTACTCAAGTCTGACATCATATCATCCAGAGTCTGAAATGGCTAGAGTCTGAAGTGGGGAGGGAAATCCCTGATGTCTGAGACTTCCAAGAATCAAGATTGTAAAAGATTAAAACACTAAATGTTGAAATCACAAAATCAAACAGTTGCTACTGGGGCAGGGTGATTCTTACAATTAAGAAAGAAAGTTCAATACCCAGTAAAACAATAACAAAAGCTTGAGTTTAAAAAATGTGTCATGTGCCTGCCTGGGCTTTTCTTTTAGTTATCTGAATAGGAGGAGCTTCTGACAGGTTAAATTCCTACTTGGCTAAATAAGTGATTACTTCAGAAATGATGGTGTGGCAGAGAGGGTAAGACACATACACAGTGGTGTAGTCCAGCCACAGAATTGTTTCCACCCAATTTGTCGCCTGTTCATGATGAGTGAGTGAGAAGAGGATTTCACTTACTGAAGGCCATGGAAGCCCAGAGCAGAGGGTAGGACATTTAATAAGGAATGTTCATGTCTAATCATAATAAAATCTCAAAAAGAACAGAGCCATGCACATAATCACTGAATAATAATGAGAATCACACCCTAAAAGGGAAATGGCAAATCCTCATAGAAGCCTCCAGGCCACTGTCTATGGACTCCTCTTATGACACACTGAACTGTATGTAATTACATTAAATTCTCCTTTTAAGTTTACTATCCATTTTCTCTTTGCAGTATTATCAATACTGAAGCCATCTATAAAAGCCTTTAAAGGGTTCTAAATCATGTTTTCTGGTGTTGTGTTTTGTTTCGCTTAGACTTGACTTTATAGAAGTAAGTCATCAGGATTCATACCATGTTGCTTTGAGGATTTAAGGGTAAGCATTGTGGACCTTCAGAAACCCATGGCATCCCCTTAGTAAGAGCAGATGCTTTCCTAGTGGGCATCCTGTTGCTGTGATAAATACCATGACCAAGAACAACCTGGGAAGGAAAGGATTTATTAGGCTTACACTTTCATATTGAATTTTTTTTTTCTTTTTCTTTTTGTTTCTTTTTCTTTTTTTTTTTTTTTTTTTTTTTTTTATCGAGACAGGGTTTCTCTGTGTAGCCCTGGCTGTCCTGGAACTCACTCTGTAGACCAGGCTGGCCTTGAACTCAGAAATCCGCCTGCCTCTGCCTCCCAAGTGCTGGGATTAAAGGCGTGCCTCATATTGAATATCTTACAGCTTCCAGTAACAATCCATTACTGAAAGAAGTCAGGCCAGGAACTCAAGTAGGAACCCAGAGGCAGGAACTGAAGCAAAGACCACTCTGGAGCGCTGTTTACCGGCTTTCTCTTTAGACTCAGCAGCAGCAGCTGCTATCTTTCTTATACTTCCCAAGACCACCTGCGCAGGGGTGGCACCGCCCACAATAGGATGGGCCCTCACACATCCCTCAATAATCAAGACAATGCCCCCAGCCTACAGGCCAATCTGCTGGAGGCATTTTTTTTTCAGTTGGCACTTCCTCTTCTCCGACAGCTCTAGCCTGTGTCTAGCTGACATGAAACTAAGCAGCACAGACTCGTCCTTCTGTGCATCTGCTTAGTTGGAAGGTAAAATTACTCTCAGGCTCGGTTCTTTGAGCAGCTGCATAGACACTGATGCACCAGTGTGGGTTTTGCTCAGTGTCATCAGAAGACAGGTGTCCCTCAGAGCACTTCTCAGGAACATACTTACACATAGGGTACACACAGCAACTGTATGGGTTGACTTGAGTGTGTTTTCATTTTTGATCGATTTCTTTTTGTTAATATGACTCTTCTGCTTGAACTTTAGCTGTTGTTAGTATACCTGAGTGTTTATGCTTACAAAGATTATATTATTATAGCCTACTGAACTGTTCAAAATTGCCACAAAATATTCTGTGCATTTCCATATGTGTGAAATAAATTCCTCTTTAAAAATATAACACATTTGAGAGTTTAGACTTCAGATTTTTATACATAAGATTGTAACAAGCTATGCATGACACTCAAGATTGTCATCTAGGTTTTGAAGCAAACTTGGCACTGTGTGTCTAAGATAAAGGCAACATAAGCATTGCCCTTTAAACTCTAAAAGAAAGACCTCACGGCCTGGGAGACAGCGCTGGAATAGACCCTTCACAGAATGGAGTGATCTCAGCTAAATAGTGATTAAGACAACCCAAGGAGAAGACATGCTGCTCACAGAGAATAGGAACTAAGCACAAAGATGCACATCTTAGAAACATGGGCAAACTCAGTGAATGTAGAAACAGATGAACCCCTTTGGAAGTAAGTTTGTATACTGAGTGGTTGTAGGTCCCGTGAGATGGTTCAGTGGGTAAAGGTGCCTCCAGGTATGACGACTTGACTTTAATCTCTGGAACCCACGTGGTGGAAAGAGAACTGATTTCTACAATTTTTTTTCCTGGCCTCCACAAGTTCATTGTGGCACACACACACACACACACACACACACACACACACTTAAGAAAGAGAGAAAGAAAGGGAGAGAGAGAGGGAGGGAGAGAAGAAAGGAGGGAGAGAGAGAGAGAAAGAAAGAGAGAAAGAGAGAGAGAGAGAGGGAGGGAGGGAGAGAAGAAAGGAGGGAGAGAAGAAAGGAGGGAGGGAGAGAGAGAGAGAGAGAGAGAGAGAGAGAGAGAGAGAGAGAAAGAGAAAGAGAAAGAGAAAGAGAAAGAGTGTGAGAGAGAGAATATCAGCAAAGGTGGTTGTAAATCAAGATGCCTTTTCTTCCATGACTGGAATATGCCAACAGTATTTACTTACACAGAAGAACCAAAAATAACTGAAATACAAGAGCCACTGCAAATTTATTGATATGAATCTGACAATAGATGGGACCCCCTTTAAGATGTTTGTGAAACCATCTTACCAAATATTTCTTACCATTAATAAGTATTTTATTCCCATGGGGGAAAACGTACATGAAATCCTGCCTTCCTTTGGTCCTTCTGACAAACTGGTACTTCCTTCTATATAACAATGATTTACAATTATTCATTATTACTGCATCTTCCCCAGAAGACTGTGAATCCTTTACAGGGCTTTCTACCTCTGCATCTGGCATAATGCCTGCTTCATGGTGAGTGCTTAGTAAATATTTGTTGAATGATTTAATAGAGATTGCTACTATGTGTGGTTGATTTCGTTTAAATACTTCTGTCCAATCTAATCATAAAGGAAAGGTGTTCAGGAAGAAATCTGAATGAAAAAGACTTCCACAGAGACAAGGTTGTTGATAACAGCTAATTGAAATATCTTCAAGTCTGCTCCATTACCCTTACCCATGATGCTTTGCTTCTGCTGGTTTCATCATCTTTCAATTCCCTTGGCCTTATGGTATGTGGTTGCAGTTACATAGCAACATTATTTTCTTACTCTCGGCAATGGGCAATTTTCCAGTGGATCCACCCTACAGAGATGAAGATGAGGCCCCTAGGTTGTGTTTAGCTAAATCAACACCATGACAATATGGGTGTAATAACGCCCTCCTGTGCAAAATGTCTCCCCCAAGTTCAATGCAAGGATCTGATCTTCACCCCTACACCTCAGCACTTTCTCTACCTGTCAACTCTGAAAAGTGCTTTCAGGGTTTGCCCTGTTGTCCTGGCTTGTCTGCGGTAGCTTTGTATGCATGTCTGTGTGTACATTCATTCATCCATTCATTTGTTTCTTTTGAGAAAACATTTGATGGAGCTTTAACCTTGGGGCTCACTTCAGAGTGTGGATGTAGGAAGCATCTCCACTGCCAGGATGCTTTGTTGTTTGGCTTTCAAAAGAGAAGCACTCTGACATAAAGGGTTCTAACTATTTATGTTGATAAAAACTACCTGCAAACCTGCAACAGGGGCTGGCAGGTGGGGAGGTTTTAGATGGGGTCATGCTGTGCAGTGGTATGTGGAGCCTATACCCTGACATCCAGTGGACCAGAGCATCCTCCAAGCTGCATCCTGGGCTTCATGGCACTTACAAGGAATGATCTTTAATCATTTTGATCTCAAAGCAATTGGAATCAGGGTGAACGGCAGAACAGAGTTTTATCGTTTAAAAAAAAAAAATGTATCTCTGTGGATAGCCCCTTTGGCAGGAGAGGGAAGAAAATTCTTGATAAAGGGAGTGCAGACTAAATGGGAACTGAGCAGGGAATCTGGGCCCCAACTAGGTGCTTAGATCAGGGGGTTCACTTTCCCCATCACTCAACGTCCACCAATGAAAGTGGCACAAAAGATTAAGCAAAATAACAGTGCTAACAAAAGGCCACAAATACTAGTTAACAAAATTATCAGGATGGGTTTGGAGCCAGGTGTGGGAAGTGATTTGAATTCCACTTTGCCTAGCAGTCTTGAATGTAACCTTTCCTTGCCTCAGTTTCCACATTTATAAGATTGTGCAGAACACCCTTACAGATTTTATGCCAGCTATGAACAAGAGGATATCTAAATAAATGTTTGGCTGAGTGCCTGGTATATGTAATAAGCCCTCAGTAAATGTAAAATGCAATTCTTGTTACTACTGATGCTAAGATTATTCAAACAACAGGATCAGGCTTCTCTGGGAGAAAGAAAAGGGGGCTTCTTATATAACCATAGTACAATAATCAAGAGAGAAACTGATACTGGTACCATGTCATTCAGATGCCCCATTTTTCTGTAGACATCTTTTTTCTACTCTGTAATTCATTCCAGGGTTGTCCCTTGTATATATTCATTTGTTGTGTTGTCTTAGTCTCCTCCAACCTCTCGATGTGTCACTGACTCTTCTGATAAGGGCCCACTGAAGTGAGTTGGCCAGGTAATCTGCAGAGCATCTAGGGTTGTTTTGGTTCTCTCATGATTAGTCTGTCATTCGACATAAGCAAGTGTGTCATGGAGACCCCATGACTCTCAGAGCATGCACTCACAAGCTCTAGATCTCAATGTTCTTCAAAGCTGGGAAGATCAATCTCATTGGACAAATTTCTCCTGAAACTTTTGTCACAAATGTATATTGTAATTAGCATACCCCTTTGGTGACTGTGTTTCTCTCACTCTCTCTTTAGTTTTCTTTACCTGTTGTTTTGATTGAAGGATGTGTGCATATGTCATTTGTGCACAAGCACCTGAAAGGACCAGAAGTGTCCGAGCCCCTGGAGATGGAGTGACAGGAGCTGTGAACTACCCAGTGTGATACTGGAACAAGCTTGGAACCTCTGGACGAGCAGCATGGGCTCTTAACTACAGAGCCATCTCCCCAGCCTTCCATTTATTCACTAATTAATTTCCTCTAACAATAATGTATGTAATACACAATGTATTCTGTGAGTTTTCACTTAATACAATTACTCTTTCTCCTTTTATGGCTCAAACTGTTATAACTTCAGCCCCTGGGGTCCACTTTTCTGTCCTTGACTTTTCTTCCCTTCCCACTTGCTCACTTGCTGAGCTGTGAGGTGAAGCTCAGCTCTGCCTCTAGGGACTCCTGTCTCCTTTCTTCAAAGAATGGCATTTAGAAATCATGTCCTAGTTGCAAAGTATTTTCTGGTTACCTGGCCTTCTCAGGGGTACATGTGCAGTAATTAATGACCACACACATCTACACATCTTACTTTCTGCATCTAACTCTACCACTATTAAAACAAATGTGAGCTGATGCCAATGCCTCTGAATCTAGTAGAGTACCATGCCAAACTTCCCAGCTTTCCCTTGCTTGTTTGCAAACTTCTTAATCTTTCAGTGAAAAACCTGGCCAATTCCTTTCTGTAATATGTGTATTAATACATTCATTCTTACAGAACCACTTACCAAAATTACTGTGTGAGACATATTTCTCAAACGAGGTGAACAATTCCTGGACTGTCTCTTTTGACTCCAACTTCTGCAGTTCATGCTTGCTGGTCTCCAAAGCTGCGCATGCCCACCGGCTTCCACACTCCCTACCACCTGCACTTATTATAGTCTGGGCTTGTTGTCAGTCTGTGCTCCTTTTCTGTTTTCCCTAATACTTGGCTTGTTAAAAATTGGATAAATAGTTCACCCTTTGTAAGGTGCGGGTCTATACTTCTGTGGGTCATATCTCTGTCTCTAAGTATGACTTATAACTGAGCCCTCACTCCTTTATACTTCTGCTCAGTAGGTTCTATCAGCCCATATCCAACTTCCATCCGCCTTTTTTGTTGCTGCAATTTTGCCTTTTCCATAACATCGTACGAATGAGGTTGGAGTATGTATGCAGATGTGTGTCTGTCTTCCATCTTGAAGAAAGTGCATCTATAACTCACTCATGTTGTCACATGTGTCAACAGTTGCTTTCTTCTTATCGATGAGTATTAGCATATTTCTCCATGTTCCTGATTTTAGTGATTACATGTGAGTCTATTTTAAACATCTGCATATGTGTGCATGTGTATCAGTTTCTCAATTCACTTACTTACTATGAGTCATGTGCCCAGTATTTGCTTAATACTTAAAGCCCATAAAGTTTTTCCCAAAGTGTCTGTCCTGTGCTGTATGCCCACTAAACCCTCCGCTCAGCCTCATCTTGTCCATGGTATTGGGGCTGCTACTACGTTCATGTCCCTTTAGCTATCCTAGTATAGTGATATCTCATTTTGGTTTTCACTTGTATTTCTCTAAAAGCTAATTATGAGCACAGGGTTATATTCACACATCTTCAGTCATGTATTGGCTCTAATCTTTGCAACTCTCTCCCCTCAACAGCAGTGAGGATTGAACCTGGGCTCTCTCACGTGCTCCGGAAGCTTTGAACCACTGCTGTACTTCCAACCCTAGCTCTTTTAAGTGAACTGTTTGTTTTTATTGTTGAGTGTTAAAGTTTTGTTATGTCATATGTGTTGAATTTTAAGATTTAAAAAAAAAACTCATGAGTGCATCTTGCAAATATTTTATTCTAATTGTTTTTATTTCCATTCTGTGGACTTGCTTAAAAGGATGTGGAGTTCATGAATATCAGTCTATCCTGAGCCTCACACTTAGTTCCTGTGCCTGTGTTTGTCCTTCTGCCAATATCACATTGCATGCATCATCCTGAGCATGCTTTCTGACCCTCGTGTGTCCTCCGCTGTAAGGTTCTCTTTCTTTGCATTTGTCACATTGTGATTATTGGCAGTTTCTAATCTAATGAGACTGTTAGCCAGAAATACCTATCTCACACTTAAAGTTAAGCACTGGCTTCCTCTTTGCAGGGCAGGTTGTGCTAGAAGTCCATAGGAGGGATGTGGAAGTCCATTGTCCGGAGGAATTTAGGACTGATACAGTCCATAGACCTTAGGCTTCGGATCCTGATGATAATACTGGCTTTTCAGTCTAGAGTTAGCCAGACTAACATCATTCTCTCAGTATCCATGTCCATCTTGCATCTTTATTTTGTGCTGCTCTGCAGAGAGAATCTGTCCTCACAGATACCCGCCCACGTTTATTCTAAGACCACTACTGAACATTTGTTAGTCTGGTGTTGAGGGATGGAAGGGTGAGGGCAAGCCTCAATTCTAAGCATGAAGAAGTTTGGGTTCTGTCCGGGATGTAGCTCCACAAATTCCTGCCTTATGAGTGGGTGGGGCTTGTCCTGCAGTGCACACACACACACACACACACACACACACACACACACACACCCTCCCTTGTTTCTGTTTATCAGTTCTCTTTCCCAAGCTGCAATCCATTTCCACCAGGGTATCAGACAATTTCTCCTCCCTTATCACAAACTCAGGGTTTTTTTGTTATTCAAGAGATAGTTGCAGAGGGTTTTCCACAGTTAGTGCTGTTTCCTGCTCGCAGCAAGCAAGTTAGAAAACTTGGGACAAGGAGAATAGGAGAAGGTGTTCAACAGTAAATCAAAAATAAGATGAAGTTCATATTTAAAAACATATGGAGTCTGTTCTGAAATCAGACAAGACATGTAGACAGGGTATAAAACTCTTGGGTACAAAGTAAAAGCAAAGACCACCATCCTAGCTAGACTAAGATGAAAACTGAAAATCCTCCCACGGAGTAAAGTCCCTGGACTGCTACAGGAAGCCAGAGGATGAAAGCTTGGCTGAATTTCTTTACAGAGTATAGAAAACTAAACTTGATCTTGTTTTTGTCTGATGAGACAGAGGAACGGTGGCAAACAGGCAGACAGCAACATATAAAGTGCCTTTATATCAATCAGGTCTCCTAAAACTAAACAGAGCAACTGTGTTGCTAGGGTACCTGTGCTTGGAAACATTAACAAATGCAGCCAAAGAGCTCCGGTTTGAGCAAATGTGGGGCAGCTTGGAACCCTAGGTCTGGATCAGCTGCCTGATCCAGCAATAGAACAGGATGGGTGCCAGAGAAGATATGGAAAGGAATATCAAGAGTTAATGCAAATCTCCCTCCTGACAGACTATTATAGAGGCACCCAAGAGACCCTATTGGACCTTTCCCAAGTCAAAGCAGGTGTCTGAGACACTGGGACTAACTCACAGTCCAGTCCTTTAAGAGAGCAGGAAAATGCGGACCCATTTCCAGGAATCTAGTACCCCTCATGAACAGAGTACACAAACAAAACAAGTTCTGCATGAGAGCTAATGTTAACTGTATATTGGGGGGGAGGAGTATTGCTGTTATTGTTTGGTTGGTTTTGCTTATTTGAGACAGGGTTTCACTGTGTAGCCCTGACTGTCCCAGAACTCACGATGTAGATATAGGCTCTGCCTTCTGAAGGATGAGGTTAAAAGCATACACACCATGCTAGTCAAATACATGTGTTGTTAATATAAATATATGCACCTTGACAAAGGCAAATTGATTGTGTCCCAACAGGCTTCTCTGGTGTCAAACTTACAAAAAGAAAATGTCAGTATGGGTGACTCATTCAAAAGTTACTTAACACACTGTTATATCTCTGAAGAAAGGAAAAAGACAGTTGAAGGATAGTACGGAATTTATTAATCGTTATGTTTGAAATGGGATTGTTCTGTCTTAACAAGAAGATTAGATGTTTTCATGGTGATCTGAAAAGAAAAGAGACATGATGTGAAAAGTCTTGCGTCCAGGAGGCTCAACTACTACAACATGGGGAACTTCTGCTCCAAAAAATGCTCCAAAAAAATGAAAGTACTGAAGTCCTGCTGCAGGTAACATCCCGCTAGCGAAAGGCAAATTGGGCACAAAATACCAATTATTTCACACCTGAGACACAAAAGAAAGGCATATTACAAACAAGTGTATTTTAGGAGAATCTTTCAGAACAGTTAATCGCTAACTTTGGCTCGTAGTCTGTTGTATGAACTTCAGCGGCAAACAAGAGGCAGTTGGAGTTACTGTCAACAACAGAAGCACTCCAGAAGAAAGTCAAAATTGTTAAAGTAAACCTCCTGTGCATTTACGTTATAGGAATACTTCTTACAAACAAGGGAGAAAATGTCACTAAAAACTCCAGGTATTATTCTGGGAAACTCTCACGTTCACGTTGTCTTGTTTTACTTTCTCAGCTCCAGAATATCTTGTGCCCTTTGTCAAAACTAACAAAGACAAATTCTCTTCTTCTGAATTCCCTTGAGTTTGTTCTGTCATAGAGATAGCATGCCAGTGTCAATCCAAGTACATTTGACAGTGAGGAATTTCAAAATTAATCCTGATAGACTTAATATGCTAGATTGAGTGTGTCGATTGGTTTCCCAGAGGCAAACCCACATATGGGGAGTTGTGAACATTAAGTCTATGTAGAAGAGAATCTAGGAACCCCTAGGAATGGTGAGCGAGGCAAGGAGTGAGGGTCAAGCCAACAGAGAGGGCATTGTCAAGATGATACAGCAGATAACTGAGGCCTTCCCAAAGAAACTATGGGAACTCAGGTATAACACACGTTATTGCTATCCCAGTCTGAGGACTGTGTTTGGCAGAATTTATACTAATCCATGAAAGCTTTGCCCTGTGTGAGTCTCTCGACCTCCAAAAAGCAGAGAGGTGTACTCAGGAGACAGCTGAGAGGAGGATGTCAAAAGGACATGTGCTTGCCCAGCATCCTCCCAGATGCACCCAAGCAGCTCACTAACAAAGCTTAGAACTGTGAAAGGAAAGGGTTTCTACATAGTGATGGATTCATTCTTTTCAGTAGGTGATTCTGGAACTTTCTCTTGGTTTTCTTTTGGCTCATCATTCCAAGGCTTTCAGCTCATGGTCAGTTAGTCTCTATGGACTTTAGGTCAGAGGCAAGGCAGAATATCATTGCAAGGGGTGAATGTGGCAGAGGAGACAGTACTCTTACACATCTGACAAGTAAAGGGACAGAAAGGGGGAGCAGGAGACAAGATAAACTCCTCAAGGTATCTCCTCAGCCATCTGCTTCATCCAACTGGCCACCTCCCACATTCTCCACCATCTTCCAAAGCCCATTTAGTTATGAACCTATCAGTAGATTAACTCACAATGGCCAGAGACTTAGGCATTCATAAAATTATGCTGTCTAATAAAATGAGCCTTTCAGTCTCTCTGGGCTGGTGTCCTGAGCAGACCTTGGGCCCAGGCTCCACAGCCAGTCCCACAACACCCAGAGGAAGCTCCACTCCCAGGCGCTCTGACACTCTCAGGATCAGAGGTGAGGAGGACACAACATCTGTCCCAACACCAGGAGTAACTGGGACCTGTGGGACCAGTCACACAGGAACTCTGCCAGCAGAGTGGTTCGGGTTCCTTCTGGTCTCTCTGGGCTGGTGCCCTGAGCAGACCTTGGGCCCAGGCTCCACAGCCAGTCCCACAAAGCCCAGAGGAAGCTGCTGCACTCCCAGGTGCTCTAACAAGCCCAGGGTCACAGGATCCCAGAATCACAGGATCCCAGAGACAGCTTGACTCTGAGGAGTTCTGACACAACCAAGATCACAGGAAGGACAGGCTCCAGTCAGATTTAGCAAGGGCAGGTAGCACTAGAGTTAACCAGATGGCAGGAGGCAAGCATAAGAAAATAAACAACACAAACCAAGGTCACTTGGCATCATCAGAACCCAATTGTCCCACCATAGCAAGTCCTGGACACACCATCACGCCAGAAAAGCAAGATTCAGATATAAAATCACTTATCATGATGATGATACAGGACTTTAAGAAAGACAT
>NW_022196909.1:66915467-66916993 GCF_008632895.1 Mastomys coucha | reverse complement strand
CAAGTTTGAAGAAGAGGACTTTATAAGTTACTCTTTTTCTGAGATGAATACTTTTCCAAATTATCACAACTAATGAACCAGATTCTTACCCTCACCTAATGTCTGTGCCACCTTCCAAGCAGAACCATTCATTGTTCATTGAAATAGTTGGTGAATGACTTTATGGATAGACCATCTTAATACCTACACCATTTCTTAAATGAGTGTAACCTGTTCTCTGTGGGCTGAGAATGAAGACAATCACTCAAGTCAAATAGCTTTAACCATAGCAGGAAGTCTGTATCCAAAAATCATGCCTACAATTCATTCCTTGGTGCAGCAGAACTGTCAACTCTTAGCTTAGCTACAATGGAAGGAAAATCCTTTGGTGATGTGAGGGTCATTGAAATACATCCTTATTACAATGAAAAAAACAAAAAAAAAACCAAAATAAAATAAAATAAAATTAGAGAAAAATTGCATGTTAATGAGATGGGTGTATTATTTTTATGAAGGATTAACTATTGGCTGAATATTTGATAGTTTAAGATGTGGAATATCTTCAATGATTTTCAGAGTTCACCAATACTTTAATTTTTATAATCATCAATGCTGACAATGGTACTTTGCATAGTATAAGATGGTAGCTATATGTTCACAGTCATTTGAAAAACAGAAATACAGTTCTACTCAAGTCAAAATTCATTAAATGATTCTTAATGTAACTCAAGTCATCCAAACAGCAATTTTTAAAATCAAATATTCTAACACAATGCAATACAAATATATACTACCTAGATAGGTACCTACCTACTAAGGAAAATATTACAAGTTTTTGTCTTCCATAATTACACCCTTAAGCTTCTATAAGAACAAAAACTTGGGGCGTACAGTGAGAAACCCTGCAGTCAGAGCAAGCAGGCCCACTGCCAAGCTGAGGGGCCTCCAGTTCCATTGTTGGCATTATATGTCACAGTGGCCAGTGCGGCACAGCGTGATATATGTTCCAAAGCAAGGTTACATGCAAGCCTTGTGATGTAAGAAACCCTCTGGCCTCATTAAATATTTGATTTGAAGTTAAGTTTTGGTCTTTAGGCAGTGAGGAAACTTTTATGGTTGCCAACATGTTTGTGCACTCCCCCACCCAACCTTTAGTAATGTGACCAAACAAGAGTCTATGTCCCTTAGTTTCAGAAGCTATAGGATGAAGAAGGAAGAACATCATTAATGATGACAGGGAAAGCAAGGTTAAGAACTAGCTAAGGCATGTGATAGTATACACTCACCCAGGGCAGGAAGAAAGTCTATGTATGAGGCATCTGGAACATTAGGGCATGAACGAGTTACCCAGTGTAAGGCCCTAGTATGGATAAGGACTGTGCATCTACCCTCCTCCACCAATGCTAACTGGGGGACTTCTACATTGCAGACATTATTCTACTAGTTTGCATCGCACACACCCGTCATGTATGTCCCTATGTTTATAAAACTTAAGAGTTTGGGGCAGTGGTGGCGCAAGCCTTTAATCCCAGCACTTGGGAGGCAGA
>NW_022196909.1:66907864-66915457 GCF_008632895.1 Mastomys coucha | reverse complement strand
GTATTCCTCATGTTGGGTGATTTTATTTCCTCTTTTAAAAGCATATATTTTGTATTATAAAAAGCAAAAGTCCTCCTGAGCCCCCAGGAGATCTGTTCCAGGACACTCCGGCGGCCCTCTCAGATCCTGAAATAAGCAGTTATCCTAATCTGAAATGGTACCATCTTTGTGTGCATCCTGCTCACATCTTTCTGTGTACTTCATATGGCTAATTTATGCAACCTAATTCAGGGCAAACACTATTCAGACCTCTGTGATACTGGATTATTTAGATAATAAAGGAAAATGAGGTCTATATGTGTTCAATAGAGACACAAGAGATTTTAGGTTCTTGGTTTTTGGTTAATTTGTTGGTTTTTTTTTTCCTTTTGAATTTGCATTTTGCTGACATCCTACAAAAAGAACCTACAGATTTGGGGGGGGAGCAATTAATATACTTTTCTTTTAAATTAAGAATTGTCCCATTAGAATCAGGATTTAGCACAGAAATATCTCAGGATAGAATCAATTATATCAAAACCTGCTGTGGCTCTTGAGATAGACTGGGCTATTCATGATAACCACCCCAATGACTTTTGTAAGTCATTGGCTAAAGCAACAGTATGTCATGCCACCCCGGCCAGTGAGACATACAGGAAAGACAATGAAAGAATTTGGGGAGTTTGTGACATTACATGGACTCTCTGCCCAGTGCTTATGTGAGGCCACAGAACTGTAAGCTGTCAACAAACTGGAGGAGGGAAGAAGGACAGAGAGACAGCCTGGATGGTAGGATGATCTCTGGCCATGGATCTAATAAACCTTTGAGCTGTCAATTTCCTCTATTCCTGTTTCATGAGCATACAAACTCATGTTATTCAGTTTGAACAATATATTCTGTGACTTGCAGCCACAAGTGCTCCCTGATGGTCTCAGGGAGTCCAGCCAGGGTCAGTCAGGAATGCTTCCTAAACATCATTATCATAGTTTCAAAAACTCATGTTGTGCAATGAAAAAGTTTGGCTTTTTACAGAGAGGATCTCTTTTTTTTTTTTTTTTAGACATTTTTTTTATTTACACGTAAATTTCTCCATTCCCAGTTTCCCCTCCAAAAACCAAAGAAACAAACAAAAACAACAAAAACAAACCCCTTTGCCTCCCCCTTCCCCATGCCTGCCCCCCCATCCTCTCCCACTTTCTGGCCCTGGCATTCCCCTACACTGTCAAGCCAGCCTAAATATAGCTATCTCCTGAGAGGCTCTGAGGATCTCTCTTTATTTCAAGTGTTCCAAATACTGGGTTTCCTTGGTTCAGCCTCTTTTGAAATAGAACCCTTAAACAATTTCACTATACAGCTATGTGAAATAGGTACAATTTTACCACACAGTGGTTGGACTGATCAGAATTAGCAGCTGATTTTTCTTAATATCACAATAAGTTAATTAATAACTCAAGCCTCAGTGTTCTGGAGACTAATACCAGATTCCCTTATGGGAGTCTGTCATTGTTGCCAGTGTCTTTCTGAGCTTGTAGCACCCTATCCCATGAACTTTCTCCCAGACTAGAGCAAAGTAAACCATCTTCCTGCTTAAGTATCCTATATCCTGGAGTTACAGATAAGCATGTGCACACACACACACGCACACACACATGCATTCATGCTTATTAGACACACTGTCACGCCTCTCTTGCAGCTCAGCTTCTACGCTGCGGGCCACTTCCTTCACAGAAAGATTGCCTACCTATCACTTGGAATAGGGAGCATAGTGAGACAGGAAGACAGTTCCCTACCATCCTCTGACCTTACTTGTCTTTATAATTCCATAAATTAAACAAGTAAATTCTTAATATCATTTTTGAAAGTTACATCAAAAATAGAAATCTTGTGTTGGTCAGATTTTTTCCTGTGAGCTTCAGTGTTACACTGTGACGACCTCTCAAGACTTCCCATATAAGCTATGTCAGGAGGAATCTCAAAATACATCATAGGATCTGAATTGTGGATGACAAATGGCCCGGATTTCCCATCATCCCAATGTTGTCAATTTGGCCTTCCTCCTCACTGACTCAGGACAGACAGTGGGACTCCAGCTTCAGGCCTGCATTAAGTATCATATCCAGTAAATGAATTTATTTCTCTTACTATTATCATTGAATCAAGGAGACATGGGGGGGGTGCTGGCTTGGAAGAACATTCCTGGTAGCTACAGATACGGCTACTTCCTTCCTGTAGCCCTAATAAAAATGAAGAATAAAAAAGAAAGAAGGAAAGAAAGAAAGAAAGAAAGAAAGAAAGAAAGAGAGAGAGAGAGAGAGAAAGAAAAGGAAAAGTAAAGAAAGATGGAGAGAATTCCCTTTAGTCTTGCTCCTCTCCCACACCACCATACCCCCCACCCCCTATTCCCCACTCCCCACCCCCGCAACCCTCCACCCCCGTTGCCTCTTCCAGGCTCTCGATCATCACCAGCTGTGTGATGAAATCCAGCACCTGCTCATACATGCGACAATGTGGAGCCAGTAAGTAGCCTCTACCTGCTCACCCCTATCACAGCCTCAGAGTTCACATGTCATTCTGCACAGGTATCTCAGGTGTTGTGTGCCAAAGCTCCTGGACCAATTTATTCCTTCCCTGAAGCCTCCTTCTACCTCCACGGCAATCACACCTCTCACCTTCCTCCTCTTGGAGCCTTGTTAACTTTCCTGGTTTGTTTTCCCCTGCTTAAATAATCCAAAACCTGCTGCTGTGTAGTACCTCGCAGAACAGATGCCGTCGGGTGCACCTGGGGACAGCTGCGGTCTGGACTCCCGGCCCCCATCAATTATCACCCCCCTTACACTCACCCCCCTCCCTCCATCACATTGCCACCTGTGCTTTGTGTGTTCCTGAGATTTCTTGGGGAAAAAAATGCAGTGAGTGGCATGCTGGAGTCTCTCCGATTCCCACATTGAGTAAAGGCACCCCTTTTAGCCCTCCCTTTCAAAGAGCTAATTGTAAATGCAGATACAAAGAAATGCCTCCAGAAAGCAGAGGCTTCAGCCCAACCCAGACAAAGGTAGAGCGTCTGCCAGAACTCCAAACACTATCCAATCACATTCCAGAATTGGCTTGGAATTCCTTCCTGTGGGCTAGTCTTCAAGGGCAGACAGGGCCCAAGCAGGGGACAACCACTGTGCACCTGAGGGCCGCCCAGCAGTGTGAGGTTCCTCAGTATATTACGATCATTAAAACACCTGTGCTAAATAATCCGCTCCAATCTGAAGTGTTCCTGAACCTCTGAAATTACGCATCTTCTAACTACATTGGCTACATTGATTGCATTTTAGGGGGTCCTAGAAACCGGGGCAGAGCCAGGTTCCAAGCTCTCGAAGCAGTGGCTTACCTGCACTACAAAGCATAAGGCCTCTGTCATGAAAGTTCTTGTTATTCTCAGCTGTGCTGGCGAAAACCCTCCCAGATTTAAATGGGAGAGGAGAGCAACCGGAAGCAGCCTACAGAAACCAGCTGCAGCAGGAAAAGGTGCTGCTGATCGTGGCTGAGTGGATCAGTAATCTTTTCTACTAACTTTAGCCTTTTCAGTGAGAGCCCATACAGAGAGGAAATACGCTATTAAATAAATAAAATCCTTCCTGCCTCTCAAGATGTATTGAGTGCCCATGTCATATGCTTAGTCTATTTTCAAGCAGCTGGTCACTTAAATCAAAAATCACACAGATGGATGAAAATTTCTCATGGGATTAGAAAATGCCTTTAAAATATCCATGGCCACATGGGCACCGTGGCCATTGGCAAGACCAGCTCTTAAGCCACCCTGCCGGCTAGCTCACATATCCTACCATTCAAGTTAACTCCTAGCTGTAGCCGAGTTTCTGCTTTCTTCAAATAAAGTTTCTTCTTTGGTCAAGAGTTTCTTTCTAGCAAGGCAGAGTTCCACTCAACTGTACGGCCGTAGTGTAGGGATAGACAGATGCCAAACGGAGGCTCTGAGAAGAACTCCTCTTGTTTGATCTCTAATATAGGATATGCCAAGTCTGATCTTACAGGGGCACCGATGGTAATGCTGGGACTCGGCTGTGGTTTGAGGCCAGTGGTTTGTATTCACACTTGAACTAGCTGAGCACCTCTAGAATTGTATCAAGACAGACAAAGGCAGCTCAAGTCTATACCAGAAACCCTTGACTCGTTGCCATGGAGTCACCAGGGGGCATAAAGTAGATGCCATTGATGTTTGAAAAGCTTCTCTCTAAGCAACCTGTGAAATAGCACCAGTCATTACTGTCTTCCAATACCTGTGTTGAATGAAATCCTTTATATCAAATATCTCATTCTTCTCAGCCAACTGCTACAGAAGACACTCTTAGCTTCCCTACTCTCGACATGAAGTTCAAATGTGTGGTCTTGAAAAGACTGAGCTCTCAAAGCAATAGAGTTAATAAGTTAAAATTCCAGAACCAGAAACGGGCCCATATAACTTAATATGTGTTCTTTGCGGTTGGGTGGGGGCTATTTTGAGTTTTAATTTTGAATTTGGGTTGTTGTTTGTTTATTTGTTTGAGACAGGGTCTCACTCTGCAGTCCAATCTGGCAGGTATTCTCTGTGTAATCTAGACTGACCTTAAACTTGGCGTAATCCTCCTGTCTCAACCTTGCATGTATAACGATTACAGGTGTGAGCCACATGTCTTGCTCCAAAGAATCAACATGCAGATGCATACATGCCATGGTGCATGTGCAGAAGTCAGAGGACAACTTTGTGGAGTCAATTCTCTCCCTCCCCATGTAGGTTCCAGGAATCAGGCTTGGGTGGTCAGGCCTGCATGGTAAGCACCTTTACTGGAGGAACCAACTCACCAGCCCCAAACATTATCTTATTAAAAATCATGCTGAGGTGAAATTAGAAGATACTTTGTGAATTTAAATTACCCCTTTCATAATACCTCTTTTTCTCCTTCAGGTTCCAACATGCTCTCATGAGTAGGGTGATGGCAGGGGTTGGAACTCCCATCAACCTGTAGATGTGGGTACCACCCACAGCTCATGTTATATGAGGGGCAACCCATTACTCAAGGCTCCATCAGTTGGAGGAAATCTAATTGTAATGCCACATCTCCACCCTACAGATTGCTGGAGGAGGGAATGAGGTATTTATATAATTTGGCCTTCTACTCTAGGTCAAAGTCTGAGCTCGGTACCATCTGCTTGTGAGTCACTTTCTCTCACATGTCCTTGCAGGAAGTTGCAGATGTTTAGGCATTTTCCAGACCTGATGCTGAGACCAACAACCCCTTCCCACTTCCATGGGCCCTTAGCCTTCCATAATGAGCTACCTAAACTGCTAGCATTTTAAGCTGTACCTACACAGTGGACAACTCTGACCATGATTCTTCCTTTCTGCCCACTTTTATTTCTTACGCAGTTTTCCAGAGATTAGAGTACAATGTTCCTGGGAATAAGGATGCAAATCTAAGGTACCAACCAGTATATTTCATTTTGTGAACTCATGTTCTAAGTGTTGCCAGTTGCCTAAGAAAAAGTTGCAGCTTGACAAAAACATCAAACACACACATTTATTTATGCACACATACATACAGACATACACATACTTATATAATATATGAACATACATACACATAAATATCCACACATTCACATACAAACATTCACATATACACATAAACATGTATGAAATATATCTTTAGTCAATGTAAAAAAAGATTGAACTTCAGGGCTGGAGAGATGGCTCAGCGGTTAAGAGCACTGACTGCTCTCCTGAAGGTCCTGAATTCAAATCCCAGCAATCACATGGTGGCTCACAACCATCTGTAATGAGATCTTGATGCCCTTTTCTGGTATGTCTGAAGACAGCTACAGTGTACTTATATATAATAATAACTAAATCTTTAAAAAAATTGAACTTCAAGCTCTATAAAAGAAGGTTTCTAAGGTATTTCAGGATCACAACAGCATGATGAATTGAGCATACTTTGTTCATTTCTTCATCTGAAAGATGGGTTAACTGATACTAAGAGGCACATTCTTTGGCAAGATCAAATATACTGGAAACAGGAAAGCCCAAGTAACTGACAATTTCTAACACTTACATAGAACTGAGCGTTCATCAAAAAGTGAAAACACAACAGTTCAGTTGAAAACAGGGGTTACAGCTCAAATATAAAGTATTTGGAATATGTGTCCCTATCTGACAAATGTCACAATCTATTTGCATGCTGTTATCTCAAGTTTTTCCCATAGAAATAACACAAGCTTTTGTTTTGAAACATTGTTTACAGATATAAATGTATGTGTGTGTTTGGATGAAAATGATCACACGTTTACATGTACCATGTATGTATTTGAGTGTATGTGAAGGTAGATGGTATAATATGCTATGGATGTGGCAAGATTCAGGCTGAAGTCCAACATGAAGTGACTCTGCATACAAGACTGAGTTTTGTCACTTCAGTGAACTCAACATGTGCTAGTGTGCAAAGTTTTGTGCTAAATTCTGGAAAAATATGAAAAAGGCATTTTGGAAGATGTGCACTTGAAAGGATCTCTGTGAGCATGGTTGTTGAATGCTTATTCTCCAGCTGATGGCCATGAGAAGTGGGTCTAACTGGAGGAAGTAGGTCATGGCCAGTAGACCCTTCAAGACCATCATTTGTGTCTTATTGTCAGCCTCCTGGTATGTTGTGAAGCTTGCCACAGACTCCTCCTGCCAGAGTCTGAGCTGTGCGTTTGCCTTCCTGACCACAACAGACTGAAGCCCTGGGAAACCAGGAATCTAAAAGTGCCTTTCTTCCCACTGTGGATTTGTGGTAATCACTGGAGTAGAACTGGGAGAGAATCAGATCACAGTGAACTTAGGAGTGAACTGCTAATGAAATTTAAGAAAATGGCAATACAATGTCTCTTGCATACTGCCCAGGATTCTACTGAGAAGAAACTAAATAAAAAACATGTTTGTTTATGGTTTTCAGGTCACACTGAGCCTCACTCAGAATCGCTGGCAAGGGCAGGCTTGGAAGAACTTGGAAATAACTAGATCCTGAGGAGACATTCAATTACAAGGTGTACCATCAAGCTAATGACAGCTGTCTAAGGAGGAAAAGGAGAAAGAACCCCTTAGCATGCACATTCTAACTTCAGCAGCCAGACTTTCTAGACAGTGCAGGAGAAACTCGTTTCCTTTTCAAATGTATAGCTCTTTTCCTATTGGAGGAGGAAACTTTCATTATGTAAATAGCTTCCAATCAATATCATCACAGACTTGCATTCTGGCTAGACAATCTTCTGCAAATGGAACTAGAGTAACAGACATAGGAATGTTGCCAAGAGAAGTAAGAATTTGGAAGCAGAAGGCAGGAGACCAGGAGAGGTAGAGGTGGGTTGCAAAAAGGGTAGATGAAGGAAGCTATAATCTCACCTGTGTGCTGTAAGGGAAGGGGATCAGAAGTTCAGGGTCATCCTCGGCCACAAAGTGAGTTCAAGGTCAACCAGGGCTATAAGAGACTATCTCAAAAGGAAGGGAAAGGGGAGGGAGAGAAAAGAAAGGAAAGGAAGAAAAGAAGACAGGAAGAAGGAAAGGAAAGAAGGGAGGAGGGAGGGAGGAAAGG
>NW_022196909.1:66904254-66907786 GCF_008632895.1 Mastomys coucha | reverse complement strand
GAAGGGAGGGAGGGAGGGAGGGAGGGAAGGAGGGAGGGAGGAAGGGGAAAGGAGGAGGAAATTGAAGGAAGGGGATGAAAACTGGAGCTCTGTACTCAACAAGGGATACAGGACCAGCATAGAAACTAAAGATCGCATGAGCACATCTGCTTCCCCAAACCACACAGATGCTCCTATGGTTTGAATGTGTCCCCCAGAACAAACACAAACACATACTTCAAAACTTTAGCCCCAAGTGAGTTGAGAAGTTTAACCTTTAAGAACTGACTGGGTCAGGCAGAAATTGAAGTCATGACCTGGGGAGCTAGTTTTGTTACAGCATGGTTGGGTTTTTTGTCAGAGTAGGTTTGGACCCCTCTGCCTCTCTTGCTCTCTCTCTCTTGACACCTCTGCTTTAAGCCACCCCACAGTGGAATGGCCTGCCTAGAGCTGTCATCAGACACATGCCTAACTTCCAGGACTATAGAGCAGTTCCAGGTCCTTTCTGAATCATCCAGTTTCAGGTCTTCTCTTATAACACCATAAAGCAGACTAGGATATGTTTAGGCATGTCTGGTTTCAGTTTAGACCTCTGGCTCAAAAGGTTCTTCCATCATTAGAGCTGACACAGACTCAAAGGACACACTATCCGCAGCACTCCTGTCCTCCCCTTCATTTCTGCCACAGTTGCATGTCCAGCTTTCAGCTTACAAATCTTTGCCTCCACCTTCATCTGTGCAGTGAGCATGGGCACCCACAGTGTCTCCGTCTGTAAGCTGTTGAGAAACAATGACTTTTAAAATATCTCTTAAACAATCTTTGGCAATTTCATACAAGTTTGCAATCTGTCTTGGTCACATCCACACCCAATGCCTCCTCCCGATCCCTAGCACTTCCACCTTCCACCTTCATCTCTCCTCTCTTACTTTTGAACCCACTGACTCCAGTGAGTGCAGCTAGCAGAGATGCCGACTGATCCTAGCTTGAACATGCACAGTAATTTCAGCTGCAGTGATTTCATACCCTGCACACAAGACAGCATTTCATACTCTGCCCCATCCTTTGGCTCTTACATTCTTCCCCTAACACACACCCCTTTCAATAATGGTCCCTGAGCCTTGGTTGGGGGTTGATATCAATGTTTTATGTAGGGCAGAGTTAATACTCAACAGAAACTTAGTCTCACACTGCAACCAATTGTGAGTCAGAAGTATCTTCTGCCACTGTAGAATGGAGCCTTTCTGGCCAGCATCAAAGACAGCAGCAATCCAGTCCAGGGCACTGTTTAAAAGTATAAAAATTCTCAGTCCCATATCTGTATCAGAGCTGTCTTCAGACAGGTGTTTGCCTAACCCTCCCACAAAAGATGGTTATTTATTTCCTATTTGCCGATCCCTCAGGAGGGAAGTTTGACACTCTGCCTTGTTTGTTTGCAGCAGGATTTTATCCAGATGTTGCTTACACTGAAAAGAGACCTATATTTTCATGGCAAAATGCAGCAACCTTCACACAGGAGCCTTTGTTCAAATGTGTACTATATTTAAATAAACATGTCTAGGTCACTGACTTTCTCCCAGCAAATGTTTGAAATCCTTCCATTCCTTTCTCCCATTTGTCTGACTCATTTCAAAAATAATAATTATTGTTCTTTGCCCTTTTGTCCAGTTTGTTGCATTGTCTTTTTTTTCTTTTAATTAGAGAAATTTAGTACAATATGATAAGCCTCAGATTCTAAATGTTGGCAGTAAACCTCTCCAAACTGATGACTCCTGTGGCAAAAAGGGAGCTGTCACTGCAGGAGAGTCACCATGTTACCATTTTATACTATATAAGAAAATACCAACCTTGAAAAAGGGTAAGACTTAAGGTTACTATGATGACTAAACTTCTGACTTTTTGCATGTAAAATCTCAAGGATATTTAGTTGCATTGTATAAGGTTGTTTAGAAAAATCTTATTTGGGAGGTGGCCATTACAAGTTCTCACTAAGGCCAACAGAAATGGTTATAACCATTACACAAGTGAAATAGACAGCCGTCTATACATGGTGCAAAACGTCATGAAATCAATTAAAATCTTATTTCTTCTTATTGCTGTTATACTTCCAAACACACATATATGTATATATAACACGGCACTGGGTATAAATACAAATAAAACATAAAGAAAAAAACATAGGAAATCTCATAAATATACAGTATCCTGCCTTATCAATATTCATTTATGCATATCTCTGCACTGGTGCATTAATAAAAGCACATATATTGGATTTGAATGTGTGAGGGATGGAGTGGAAGCTGTAATCAGAACGGCTGGGCTCTCCTCCTTGTGGCAAAGGATTACATTATCTCTCTCAGCCTATTATGTTTTCTGAAATTTCCAAATGTATGTTCTGGCCTCTTCAACTTTAGTCTTTTGCATTTAAGTAATGAGGAAGTTAAGCGCAATATATGTATCACTCAAGGGCATTACAGAGAATACTTGGATCTATTTAGAGCCTTTAACTTCAGAGCAAAGGCCTGGTTTTATGTGACCCTAACGGAATCAAATTGTTTAGTTTCAATAAGGAGAGCAGTATCTACTTCAGTGAATTAATGTGGAACTGGCATCTGCAAGGACTCCATTCCAGGGGGGCCATGAGACAGGGCTTCTGAACTCCCTCACGTGTATTTTTAAGAAAGTGCTGCTGTTTAAGGCCAATTGGTGAAAGTCTGAAAAATGTGTGGTTTCTCCAGCTATGTGTGTGTGCACGCGCATGCGTGTATATTAGGAATTAGTAGTGCATGTCTAGTTTGTTTTTTTTCTCAAAAATTCAAAGTTCTGAGATATTTTCATGAGGGATATGGATGTTTTTCTTCATACATTCCTATGATGCTGGTGTTCTCTGGGGAATGTGAGCCCAACCCAACCCTGAGATAAGTCATTTACTGTTTTCATGAATTTTGTGCTCCTAAAATTTCTTGCTGTCCTGTAGCTTTTGTTACTGATTTAGTAACTGTAAGTAACACACCAACATTCTTTGGAAGGCCACTTATTCTACAGAGTTAGGATGGGTAATTAGCAAACTAATTCATTAGAGCTACTCTCCAATTATTGAGCCAATCATCTACATAAGCAAGCTGTCCTTGGTTTATAAATGATACATGTGTCTCTAAGTGAATAATTATGAACTTCTTTCTTCGCCCCTTTTTTCCTTTCTAGAAGGTTTGGAAGATACATTTGAATGGCATGTAACATATGTTCTTTCTTAAGATTTGTTTTTATTATTTTTATTTATGCTTATGTCAGTGGGGTGGAGTATGTGCATCTAAGTTGTCTTAGTCACTGTTTTACTGATGTGAAGACACACCATGACCAAGGCAATTCTTATTGAAAGAAAACCTTTAATTGGGGGTTTGATTACAGTTTCAGAGATTTTGTCTATTATCATCCTGGTGAACCATGGTGGTATGTAGGCAGGTGCTGGAGCAACAGCTGAGAACTACATCTTGATCCTCAGGTAGAGAAAGAGCCTAGATTGCATTGGATCCCGGCAAGTCACATGCATGCAGCC
>NW_022196909.1:66896790-66904242 GCF_008632895.1 Mastomys coucha | reverse complement strand
CTGGATTTGCAAATGAAAGACACACACACACACACACACACACACAAACACACACACACACACACACCAAAGACTAGGTACTCCTAAACCTTTTCTCTGTTACTCCAGGCCCAATCAGGGAAATGGCCAGTGGCCACTTACCCAAATTCCTACATGGCTGACTGGCTTTCTTGCCTTCAGCTCTTATGTCCCATCCTTCTCCCCCAAGTCATGGCAATTCTCTCTTCCTTTCTCCCACTTCCTGGCCTGCTCAAATCTAAAGGTCCCACCTCAGTCTACATTCCCAGCCATTGGCCATTGACTCTTTATTGATCAATCAAAAACCAATTGGAGACAAGGACCTTCAGTGTTAGACATACAGATTCCTGATTTAGGGGGCTGGACTAACTCAAAGCATTGGAATCATTCCCCAACAGCCTAGGCTTAGCATGGACTTTTGAAACCTCAAAGCACACCCCCACTGACACACTTTTTCCAACAAAGCCACATTTCCTAATCCTTCTAATCCTTTCAAATAGTGCCACTCCCTAGTGACTAAACATTCAAATATATGAGTCTGTAGAGGCCATTTCTTATTCAAACCACCATATAAGAGCAGTTGGAAAGAAGCCTCCTGCTGCTGGTTGCAGGTTGTAACCTGTCCAACATGGATGCTAAAAATTAAACTCCAATCCTCCAGAAGAGGAATGCACATGCATAACCACTGGGTCATCAAAACTGAATGCAAGTAACTAGGACCATAGAATCAGGAGCCCAACAGAAGGTTTGTGGGAAAGCCTTAGAAATACTAATCTAATGAAAATCAATCAGCATTCTGACTGTGCTCTTACCAATCCGTGGGTGTGCTGTTCCAAGTGCTTCTGAGTTGTGTTTTCACCCATCGAAGAAGCATTGCTGTGATGAGCCCAAGTTTATGCAATCAGAAAATAATGGATCCAGCACTGAACCCAGGCTTTCCAGGGCCAGGGCTGCTTTGTGTCCCTTAATCACATCAGGATTCTTAGAAAGACTTAATATTTCCAGCATAGAGCTTTGGAAGTAATCTCCACCTGAGTGTGGATATGAATCAAGCTTTGTGATCCTTGAGAAACTTCGGCCTGTCCTGTAAGCCTGAAACACAAACTACACCCAGTGCCCTTTGATCCAAGATTTGAGGCTTAAGTAATGGAACAATTTTGTCACTACAATTTTCTATGCTTTTTTGTTATTAGTAAAAAAAATCTCTTATTGTAAGAAACTTGTAAATGCTAAAACAACCATTCCTGATGGTTACACCATGTTAATTATCACTCCTGGTGGTAATGCCATGGTAATTCAGGCTGTAACATTTGCATACATTACAAATAGTCATTGCTAATAATGGGTAATTCCAATAAAAAAAATCAATCATATGTTTAGGACTACTCTAAGTTTGCAGGCAACTTTCTTTCTTACTTAGCATCATAAGCTTCATGCCAGTTATTGTATTTATTTCTACTTCAATACCCAACCTTTCATTACATATAATATTTAACTTGCTTATAAGTTTGTTCTTTTCTCTTTTTTATAGTATTATAGATAATACTAAAATGAACATCTTTTGTGTTTCTGTTGATTTCCTGTGGTCTAAACACTGTTCTAGACACACAGTCCTTGGACAAGGGCTAACCCATTTCAGGTTCAGTTTTGACACTTATTGTCTACTACTCCCCAGAACCTACATGTGATTAATGCTACATGCTTGAGGCATTTAACAAAGTAGCTATCCTTTGGAGAAGTAAAGGAGCAAGATGGAATAAAACAAATTGTCATAAGTTTTTCAGAATGAAGATTCACTGCTGTAAAGTTCTCAGAACAGTCTTAAGTTACATGTCAAGAGTGTGATCTTAGCTGTTATTGAGGACAATCAAGACCAAGTCCATATGAAAGAAAGAAAAAAGCAAACAGTATACTTTAAATAAGAGAAAGTTAGCTTTGTCCTGTTAAGTTACATATATTTCGCCTTGTTCCCTTAGGAGGAAAAATACAACTCTATTTTTCACAAATAGTCTGGAAACCCAGCATTAATATATAAGTGAATATTATCGGGTGATCAACAAAATAAAGACTTTGTAAGTTCAGCAATCTTCCCACCATGTTTGTCCATGGTAGGCTCTCTCTCTGACCCACAGCTCTAAGCTTGTGTCTTTATGTTTCTTCACTTGCCTCCAGCATCCTTCTTATGTATACAGCCATTTCTAAGACCCATTTAGTCTCACTAGTTCATCTCTCTTCTTTAGTTGCTTTTCTATATCCAGCTTCGTGACTAAGTCATAAAGCCTCTCTCATGTCTGCATCCTATGAGAATTCTTCCAGGAAGGGGCCTCTGGTACCTATGTTTCCTTTTTGATCTATATGGAGCCTGTTGGTTGCTCTCTGGGAAAATACAGTAATACAAGAAGAGCTGGTCAGTGTCTCTTCAGAGCCCTGAGGGGCATCAAATCCCTTTACATCGTAATGACCTCTAATAAAGGCATAGTCACTTAAGCCAGCAAGTCATTTTCCTGTACAATAGAAACATAAACTGCTAAACAGCTCCCACTCTCATTGTTATTACTACTGTTAGCACATGATCTCAGCTAGAGTACACTAGGTGGTTAACAGAAAGAGTCCAGTGTTGGCTCAGTAGTCAAGGTGCATCCCTGTCCTCTTTAGAAAAGCAGGTCTCTCAGAAGACCCCCTTTACAATTTTTGTAAGTGTTTGGTGTGTTCCTTCCTAAGCAGCCCTTCTTTACGAAAACAAGCATGTTTTGTAAAATCTTCTTTGGAGAGTGCTTGTGATCTGTATAGAGCCATTATTTTTCAATATAGAAGCTCAACAAACTAGCTCATGCCCTTTTGTATCCCCTCTTCGATTTCTAGAATTACCTGAAGAAAAGTATTCACTTTTCAAACCTTCCTTTGTTGGGTAACAATTTGACCCTTGTGCCTCGGCCAAGAGTAGACTTGTAAAACGTGGCTATACAAGGCACTTCAAGAAACCAGTTCAGGGTCAATCTTCAGACCATCTTGGAAAAGGAACAGATGCACTGAGCAGAGTCATCAGGTAATAAGAAGGTTGGAAACAATTGAATTTCATCTCTAGAGAAATCTTAAACTCCTGGGAATACTAGCTAAGGACAACAGACTATTGACCCAAGAGGCCCTTTAAGTCCTTCATGCCTCAAGTGTAGTAATGCCCAAACCAACCCCAAGAGAGAATGGGGAAGCTTCAAAGCAGACAGGAACAATGTTTCTCTTTCTCATTTTCCATCAAAAACCTACAACAAGGAAAATGCAGAAACCATCCTTCATATCCTGGGGACCGGGAAGTAGCTAATGGAAGCATATATTCATCACATTGATTGGTCCATTGATTTTTTGCCCTTCTTAAGCACCCATTTCTTGATTCTATGCCAGACATGCTTTAAAGAGCTTAAACAAAACTTACACCAAACCTTGCCAACAGTCCCCAGGGAACCTAAAAACCAATCTTTTCTCTTGTCACAGGATAAGTACCCAGGTGATTCTTTCACAGAAGAAAATACAGAGTTCTTGATCCACATGTTACCTAATTAAGAGCTCTGATGGAAAGGGGAATTACACACACATACACACACACACACATACACACATATATGTATATATGTATATATACATATATATATATATGCATGCCCTGATGCTAGATAACCTTGGCCTAGTAGAGCCAAAAAAGGAGACATTTCTCAGGTACCCTCAGCTCACAGATAGCATAAATAGTAGCCAACTTTCATCTCAGAGCCAGAACCATGACTGTTCCAGGTTGACTTTCCCACCACCTGGAATGATCAAGTCTTTGATTCATTGATTAGCAGACTCAATTGTGCTTGAGATCTCCAAAGTTATTATTTTAAATGCAGTTTATTAGGTCTCCCTTCAGTGGGGAGCAAGGAATTAGAGGCCACAGACTGATTCTTGGTAAAGAGTGTCTTTGAGCCAAGCCTGGGAGACATAGCAAATGCCACTGTATCTGATGGTTGTAACTGGAAAGGAAACTGTTAAGTATTTGGAAGATGATGAAACTACCTTGTTATTCCTTATTCTGTCACACACAGCCATCCAGAGTCTCTCACTAACCCTTAAAGATCAGGAAGATGGTGAAACCATCTTGTTATTCCTTACTCTGTCACACACAGCTATCCAGAGTCTCTCACTAACCCTTAAAGATCAGGAAGATGGTGAAACCATCTTGTTATTCCTTACTCTGTCACACACAGCCATCCAGAGTCTCTCACTAACCCTTAAAGATCAGGAAAAAAGATTGTCATTAGCCAGACTCCTTAGAGTGCAAACAGCAAACACCAATCTAGGCCCACCCAAGTGATCACAACTTACTTGTTATTGTTGTTGGTATCTAAAGCAGACCTCACTCTGTAGCTCTGGCTGGCTTGAACTCACTGTGTAGGCCAGATTTGTCTTGAACTTGAAGTAATCCTACTACCTCTGCCTTCCCAAACTACAGGTATGAACAATCACTCCCTATTCAGTGGATTCCCAAACTACAGGTATGAACAATCACTCCCTACTCAGTGGAACTCTTTAAAGTGAATATGATGGCGGTCCTAGTTCCATGACCATGTCTAATACTGAGCTCTGGAAACTAACTGCAGCTCTACCCAATATAGTCTTGAGCAGACAGAAGATTATCAGTGCTTGGAGCCCATATATCGAGGGAAGTGTATTGTGAGTAGGAATTGCTGTTTATCACATTCGTATTTCATTATTTTGTGCATGTTGTATTTGTACACATGTAGGGAAAACAAACTTGTGGTAGTTAGAAGACAACATGTAGAATAATTCCTCTATTTTGACCATGTAGGACCTGGACATTGAGCTCAGATCACCAGACTTGGCAGCAAGTACCTTTGCAGACTGTGCCCGTTCGCCAGCCCATGACTTTCAGTGTTCAGACTCGTACTGTGATGGCTAAAGTTACGCTTTAAGTTTAAGTTACTGTGCTGAAGAGATTTATCTTTTTAAAAAGTGCCGCCAATGTACCTGTAAGCCCCCCTTGCCTGAGGACAGGTAACTTCCTGGAATGCTGGGGGCTGCTGTTCATGTAGAATAACAACAAATAAATAACAAATAAACAAACAAATAAATAAGGTTGGTTGCTCCAGCTGCACAGGATGTACTTGATCACACAGAGGCAGGAGGTATGGAGGCAAGAAGTACATAAGTATGCTTGCCCCCACTGGACAAAGCCAGTTAAAGGTTGAGGTCTGGGGGAGGGCGACATGAGGAACAGAGTCCTGCAGGGTCTGCCTTTATAAGTGCCTGACTAATATAATTTGTGGCCATTCTCTGGGAATCCTGGCTATGAACCTGGCCAGTGTGCATATTCCTGGCCAGTATTTAATAAAGTTTTCTTCAAATTTGGCTCAAAAAAATTGTAGTATTGGTCTTATTCCACCTCTTGGGATTAACCGTGCCTCAAGGCTTTCCTCTGCAGGCAGATCTCTTTCTGAACAACCATGTGTCACAAAAAATGACACCAAATCTTGCCTCTTAGCAATTGACAAAGGGCACATCAATGGCTTACTCTTAGAAGGAAAGTCAAATGGACAGACTTCAGTTCAAGATATATTTGTCAAATAGATTAAATGTTTCTTGCTTTTCTTATCTTCTCATTCCAAGCTCTTACAGGCTACCCAGTTTAGTGAGTTCCCTATTTAGCCAATCAAGCAAGTCAAACTCAGTATGTCTGGGAATCCTGACCTTCATGACTGACATATTCATATCTACACACACAAAATCTCCACATATTTGGCACTTCATGACCTATTTGCCTGTATCAGGAGACTTTTCTGTTTTTAAATATTAAAAGGGGTGAAAAGTTCATTTCCGTGTTAGTGGAGGGCAAACCCCATGGTAGCCTTGTTGCTGCCCGAACAGAATTTTCTTTCTGAAAAGATTCCTTGCCAGAGTTTAAAGGTAGGGGTCTGGGGGAGGGTGAAGTCCAACTATAGCTCTGCACGCTGGCAATCCTTACGTGTGTGTGTGTGTGTGTGTGTGCACGCACACAGAACATTTTAATCAAATCACAAACTTCTTTGCTTGAAATTTTAGGACTTTGTTCTTATTTAGTTCACTCAAAGCAGCTGGTTCCTTGAAACCAAAGGTGCTCCTGACAAAGGAGCTTGCTGTCCTGGGAAAAAGCAAGCTTCATATGAGTTTCCCGTTGACTCCAGTGGGTTCAAAGAAAAGTTCTCACCTGAGGAGGCACTGTTCTTCATTTTCTTAAAATGGGCAAGTAAGTGCCCTGAAATCCAACAGAACAGCGAGCTGCTCTGTTGCCTGAAATTTGTTTACCCTCTGGGAATTCATAGCAGAAAAGACATCACTCTACAATGCACCACCTAGTGGCCGGTGTGGATCACAACAGTCAGAGGCAAAAACCATTTCAGACATTGGGGACACAAATTCTCAGGTCACTCTTTAGAAAGATATGATAGTAACTGGATGAAACCGTTGAAAGAACTTACATGTTGGACACGGAGGCACACACTTATAATCCTAGTACTCTGGAGACTAAGAGAGAGGAAGTAAATGTGAAGTTAGTTTGAGCTACATAGCAAGAGCAGGTCTCAATAGTCAAAGAATGCAGCAATTACATAGTCATACTTCTGATACCATCTTCTGCAATTAAAACCATCAGATGATGGTATGATTGTGGCAGTTAAGAGACAATGCTTTGGAGAGCAACAGATGCAAGTGAAATCCTAACTTCTCTAGTCACTGGAGCCCTAACCTTTGACATGCTACTCAGCTTCTTGGTTCTCTGGGATGGAAGGATGGCAATGGCTCCGTACCTTTGTTTTTGAGAAGAAGGAAATGACACTATGCCTGAGGAGGGGTTGGAAAAAGCGTTTAACTTAATGACATAAACACAGTGCTTTATGTGTGAAGCCTCACTTCCCTCTTAGAAATCACAGTCATGCTTTTATGTATGGCTAAGCATCTGATGGCAGAGTTGCCTATTGAAGGAGCTGAAAGATCTTTTGTTAAGTCAGGGCATGACTTTTGTGATTCTTGGAGTCAATCAAGTAGAAGCAATGTCTAGCCTTGCAGCTCTATGAAGGAGGTGTGTATCTACTGTCAATAGAGACTGAAAAAGCTTCTCCCCTTAACTTTTATTGATCCATGTGGTCAATTAGCCATCTCAAACCATTACAGGTACATGCCAAATCTGTAACCAATCCTAGAACCTAAACCCACTGTCCATTCAGGAAAAACAACTGAGCACTTAGTGATAGGGGATTGCAGCTGAAGGCAGCTTATTCCAACCACGAGTCAAAAATTTCCTGGTCATTTTCTATTGTGGTGGTTTGAAAGTGCTTGGCCCTCTTACCGAAGGCAATCTACAGATTCAATGCAATCCCCATTAAAATTCCAACTCAATTCTTCACAGAC
>NW_022196909.1:66878461-66895412 GCF_008632895.1 Mastomys coucha | reverse complement strand
TTCTTTGTTTTTTGGAGGGGAAACTGGGAAAGGAGAAATTTACATATAAATAAAGAAAATATCTAAAAGAAAAAAAAAAGAAGAAAAAAAAAGTGCTTGGCCTATGAGAAGTGGCACTATTAGGAGGTGTAGCCCTGTTGGAAAAAGTGCACTACTGTGAGCGTGGGTTTTGAGATCTTATGTGCAAGCTCTGCCCATTGTGGATGAAATGCTGCCTTCAAAGCAAGATGTAAACCCTTAGTTCCTTCTCCAGCACCATGTCTGCCTGAACACTGCCATGTTTCCTGCCATGATAAAAATGGACTAAGGCCATGAAACTATAAGTTAGACCCAATTAAATACCTTACTTCATAAGAGTTGCTGTGTCTTGGTGTCTCTTCACAGCAATGGAAACCTTAAGGCACCTATCTTATTCATCTCTACTTTAAGATTGATTTTATAGATGCATTTGAAAGCACTCAGACCAAAAACCTTGGCATCTTAAAAATACATGGGCAAGCTGTTGAGGAAAAGGTGAGTTATAGAAAATTATTTTCTGAACCCAGTTAATCAACTTTGAGTGATTGCTTAAGGAGTACTACCTGGTGACTTGTATCAACTTGACACATACTGGAGTCATCAGATGGGAGGGAGCCTCAAGTGATAAAAATGCTTCCATAAGATTGGACTGCAGGCAAGTGTATTGTCAAGCCCAATATGAATAGTCCCACCCTTAGCTGGTACTCATGGATTCTATAAGAAAGCAGTCTAGGCAAGCCATAAGGAGCTAGTAGGCAGCATTCCTCCATAACCTCTGTATCAGCTCCTGCGTCCAGGTTCCTGCCCTGGCTTCCTTCAGTAATGAACAATGATGCAGAAATGCAAGACAAATAAATCTATCCCTTCTCAAACTGCTTTTGGTCATGGTGTTTCATCATAGAAACTGTAACCCTAAGAAAAAAGTAAATACAATTCAAAAGAAAACATATTGGAAGACTTTAGAAGATAGGTAGGTAAGTAGATAGAAAGGGAGGTAGGTTGGTAGATAGATAGATAGATAGATAGATAGATAGATAGATAGATAGATAGATGAGATCTTAGGTCCTATGTAATGGGGAATGACTATTACTTAGTTCACCTATTTGGGATATAGTATATGGTATAGAAATCATAGCCAAAGAATCAAAGGAATACTTAAATATTGGGTCATCTATATTTTAAGTTATATTATGAAGTCATCTTTCCTGATTTTATTTTGTACAGGACTATAGGAGTAGGTGGGTAAAGAGACTATATACTTTCCAACTCTACTCAGGTGCCCAGTGCATTCTGGTATCCATGTTTAAATTTGAAAGATGTCCATTGAAGAGTGGCATTATGTCCAATAATTGTAAGGCCTACTTGTTGCAATATACTTTACAATGTAAAAGTCCTCTTACTGTGGATTGTTTGGTTTGCTCTACACAGTAATAAAATGTGTTCCATTGACAAATGGAAGCTCATCCTTGACAGATGAGGCTCCAAGAAACTAGGTGACTTGTTCAAGTACTCTCTTCAAAGGCTGTCCAGGACAAGATGAGAAGGTGTTCTTTGTGGTATACATGTGATACCAGGAAACTTACCCAACATCCTTCCCTGAAAGTCTTCTGGAAACAAGCTACATGATCTTCTAAATCAAGTCTTCTGCTAGTCTGACAAGTTACAGAAGATTGGAAGCTCCCATGTGAATTCTGCTAGCCCTGTAATTGAGATCCTTTCTTTTCTCTAAATGAACAGTGATAGTAATAATTACGCTTCAGGCTTCTGTACTTCCCTTTAATCCTGGTTTTTCAACCAGACAGGAAGAAACCACCCCCTTTGTATGACTGGGCTCTCTTTTCAAGTTAGCCCCTGTCCATTTGAGCATCTATACTTTGTTTTCTGATAAAGAACTATCTTAGGGAAGCCTCGTGGATTGGAATCCCCAAATGCAGAGTCAAATCATTTCAGAGTGAGTGATGTAGGTATATAAAACTTTTTGAATAAACAACATCTCTGCTCTTACACATGATAATGAAGTTTAGCTAAGTCTCTAGTCAGCAACATCTGCAAGTGTAACTGGGAGTTTGAAGGCAGAGCACATGCAGAAATGTGAACAATCCACTCTATCCCGCCTCCTCCCAGCCTTCCACCTGCAATAGACTGTATTCATATCTCCCAGAGGAAATATGCTATTACTGATAATATGATCACTGAAACACTGGGAGTGGTTAGATTCCAAGCTCTGGCAGTGGGTTAATAAAAGGCCTAATGAAGAACAAAAAATTCTGCCAGTCGCTGTAAAAAAATATTGCCCTTGGGAAATTATAAATCAGGCACCATGGTGTGAATATATATATATATATATATATATATATATATATATATATATATATATATATACACACATATATTCATTCTGCACTGAGTCTGTGGTAAATTCACCAGTGGGAAGACTGGTGACGAATTGCATATGTCACCACATGCCCTTGAATTCCAGCTCACCTCAGCATGATGCAGTTCAGTGCCCCTAATGTTGAGCCACAGCCATACTTGCTCAGCCTTGTCGCATACACTGCTCCATACAACAGGAGGGTGCCTGGACTGCAAATTAGTGGCAATTCCCATAGCCTCACTTGCTTTTCCCTTTTTATTTTTATCTTGTTTTTATTTGTTTGTTCGTCCAATTCCACAGCATTGGTCTCAATAGACTCTTAAATGCTGCTTGTGGATGGAGACCTGTATTTAGGGTTTTCTTAATATACCCACGTTGAGCCTGTCTGCAGAGGACCCGGTGGAAATCACTTTTATAAGCAGCCTGAACAGTTCCACCTGACGGATATAGAAAATGTGATGAATGAAACGGGGACAAATCCCTGACACATCACAGCAGCACCTGATCTCAGCAAAACCGCTATTGGTCAAAAAAGAGCTGGTCCCTCCCATCCTTGAAACAGTAACAAGTTCACCCTGAGCACGGAGCCCACCCGTGCTCAGGGAGGGCCACCCGTGCTCAGGGAGGGCCTAGGGTACACGAGCTTGGCTTTCCCCGTGTCCCGACCTGAATCAAGAACCAGGAGCTTGGTTCTTCACTCCATTGCCCTCTAACCATTTTCCCTCTGGAGATCATGCTATGTGTACCAGCTTCTCCCATGTTAGGTTGTACCAACCATCAGTCTGTCTATACCAGAACCAGAAGTAGCCCAAAGGAAAAGTGTGATACCTCAAAGGCATCTATGCCAAAGAGAACCCACCTCCATCTGATGAAATCTGATTCCTAACTGACTTGCTGAAGCTGTTGGCCTTCAGGTAGTAAAAACATACTGATATTTTTCAGAACTCAGTTCCAGTTTTGAGGGTTCAAGGCTCAACTGCTTTCCTGTAGCTACCTCAAGAGAGGGTCCCTTTCCCAGTACCACACAGGAGCCTCAGTACACTCAGACGTCTTAAGGTACAGGCTCAGGCCAACAAGCCCCACCCTCTGCCCCAAATACAAGACTTCCTTTTTGATTCAATGTCAAAGTATCATGTTCAAAGCTTGCATCCGAGGACCATCCTCCTTATCTTTAAGAGAGAGGCAATTTCTGGCAGATGCTGTCACTCCAGTGTTTTGTTTTTTGTTTTTTTGGCTTTGTTTCTTGGGTTTGTTTTTGCTTTGGTTTCGGACAGTTTCACAGAGTAGTCCCAGGTGCCTCAACAAACTCACAGAGACTTTCTGTCTCCCAAGTGCTGGGGTTAAAGGTGTGTGTCACCATATCCAGCTTCTCTAAGATTTTGCCTGTGGCCCATTTCCATGAACACTTGATTATGCTATTGCGCTTACTGTGTTGTGCATACCACCAGATAGAGCTGTGCAATGCCACCCAATGTTGTGTGACTGACATCTGTGGAATAAAGCCCTTGACAAAAATCTAACTATTTAGTCATTTTTGTTTATGAGTCAACTTATAATTGTTATGTCATGATAGCAAATGAATAATCCAATCAAATTGAATTATCTAATGTTATATTGCTCAATAAGCTATTTGTAGATAGATCTTAATTACATGTAAAAATGAAATTTTATAAAATAGCATGTTGTTCATGCTTAAGAATAAATGAAAGGGGGCTGGAGAGATGGCTCAGAGGTTAAGAGCACTGACTGCTCTCCCGAAGGTCCTGAGTTTAAATCCCAGCAACCACATGGTGGCTCACAACCATCTATAATGAGATCTGACGCCCTCTTCTGGCATGTCTGAAGTCAGTTATCATGCACTTACATATAATAAATAAATAAATCTTAAAAAAACAAACACACAAAAAAGATGGAAAATGATTTAATTATATATAATAAATATATAATATATATAAATATAAATATAGATAGATAGATAGAAATAAAAAGAAGAAAAAAAAGAAAAAGAAGAATAAATGAAAGGAAAGGTAAGTAGACCTCTATGAGTTCAAGGTCAGCCTGGTCTACATAGCGAGTTTCAGCTAGTCAGCTAGCTAGGGCTATGTAGACCCTATCTCAACAAAACAAAACAAAACAAGAAAAAAGTTAAAATTTTAAAAAATTAAAATTTTATAAGGACAAAGAATAAATGAAAGGACTTATGTTTAGTGGGCAACTTTTTGCCCAAAGGAGATCTCAACAATGAGACTATGAACCATCTTTTAATAATCAACCTATTGGGATCCCTAGGCTACTAACAAATGACCCTATGTACTTCCTTAGAGTTATCTTCTTTTGTTTTCTTTTGGATAAATTTGTTTACATATTTCCACTCTGCTGATGGATCTTAAAGAAGATCTTCAGTCTATATGTAAATTAGGAATACTGAGAGATTAGTCTTTACTTGAATTGTGAGTTAAAGAAATGCCCCACAGAAGCTCTCTGCTGGGCTATAGCTACTAGGGAGGCGGGTGATTGGCACTAAAGGAAATATGCGTCTTGGGCTAGAGACAAGAGTCTGCAGGTATAGCCATGCTGTCCCCCTCTTCAGAGATTCAATTTTAGAGAATCATAGCTCTAGTTTAATAAATGTGTCCCTAGATGATACAAGATAGTCAGTGAAGAGAACAGAAAAATCGATCTTTGGAATTGTTACCAGGAAGTGGGCAGTCTTGGCAAAACAGTTGTAATGAAGTAGCAGGATCAGAGGGCATTTCAGAACCTGTCAAAGGTCAAAGGAAGTGAAACTGAAAAGTGGCATACACTGACCATGCGTGGAGAAACAGGCTTCTGAATGCATGAGGATGAGAGGGCAATAGCAGGAAGGGTTACTGCCTCAAGGATGTGTCAGATGGGAAATGGTACAGATACTGTTGTGTTATGGTAATGAAAGTTTAGAAAAAATAAAGGTGGATGATGTGAGAGCCAGTATAGATGGAGAGATCAAAAGGAGAAGGGGTGTGGTTCCGGGTTCTGTCTTTCCTCTCTGGGTGTCAGGAAGCCAACTGCTCAGACAGAGCAAAGTCTAGAACAGTTGGTTGTACTATTGTAGGGTTGGGGAATGCTTCTTTGAAAATCTTAGTGGTGTGACTCAGCCAATCTTTAATGAAGCAGTTCTCAGAGACTATCTTAGCTTGTTTGTATTTCTTTATTTGGTGTAGGTTTTAATACATGCTTACTTGAGGGTGAACCAAGGTGGGAAGGGTGTGAGAATATCCAGGGAAGGAAAATGTCATTTTGGCTGAAGGCTAAAGCTATTGAGTTGCCTTATTTGCATGGAGAAGTACTCAAGGCACTGGGCTAGATGGCTGACCACCTGTGACCACCTGGTTGAGGGTCTGCAGGTTACAGGCTCTGAAGCAGGCATAGAAACATGAGGAGAGCTAGCTCAACTCCTGCCTGTCTCAAGTTTTGAGAATTCCGGGGTTTGAACATCATCTACTTTGCCAGTTCCTCTTGTGGCACAATCCACATGCTACAAAAAGAGACACATTTATCTTTCCTGTTAATAGTATGAAAGAAGTAGGGGCTGAAGAAATGGCTCAGTAATCAACAGCATTTCAGACCTAGGTATGGTTCTCAACACACACATCAGGCTGCTCACAACTACCTGTAACTCCAGTTCGATGCCTCCTTCCAGCCTCTATTGAGACTTCCATACATGTGGTATACATAAATACATATACTCAGGCAAATACACACACACACACACACACACACATGTTAATGTATATCATATAAATATATGTTTATATTTAAAAGAAAGAAAGAAGATGGTTATCCTCACAAACAGATTAGAGTCACTAAATGTGACCCTGAAGAAAATGACAAGGTTCTTAGGACATTGACGTTCCTGATGACACTAGATGATCAGCTGAAGCAAGGGGGAGAGCTGCGATAAAAGAGAGTTAAACTGGGGATTGATAAAACTGTTGAACTGTGCTGAGATGCCATCTGAGTTGATTTTGGTCCTTACCTGAGCCTCCTTTTCTTGTGTAGATATGGAAAGAGCAAGGAAAGCTGAAGAAATAGTAAACATTTGTAGAGCAAAAGGAAAAAGAACAGAAGCAGTGAGAGCAGAAGAGAGAGAATGGAAGGCAGAAACAGGAACTAGATCCCCACACCTAAGCAGGAGAACAGGGATCAGGGAGAATGAGCCTTAGGAGTAAGCTTGGAGAAGAGAGGCCTGTGGGAAGTTAAAGACCAATGATGAGCTGCCAGGGAGAAGTAAGCAAGCATTTGGATTTTGGAGTGGGTGGAGATGAAAATGTCACTGTGGAGAAAAAGTAAAACATGCTGACAGGCCAAGTTCTTAGGAAGATGTCAAGGGCAACGATGACGAAAGATCTGGTGTGGCTGGAAGAGATCTGAGAGCAGTGGTCATATGGAGAAGCTGGAATGACGCAGGAAAAGAGGAAGGAAGGGAATACTGGTCTGAGAACAGCTCAGCAGAGTGAGGCCATTGCTTCTTCCCTTACCCTGAAAGCAGAAGGCAACGGCCTGTCAGAAGCGAGGGCAGAGATTTCAGCCACAGCAGTGAAGTGGGAGCTAATTCAGGATATTAGGCTCTAGAATGTTTACCTTCCAAGATGGACTTCAAGAGTCAATGCCAGGAAAGTGGTGGGCTGAGCTCCATGGCCCTGGATGAAAGTTCAAGCAGAACCATTGCTAGGGACTGCTTCTTCTCTAAACATAGCCAAAGTGAGGAGTTTTGCTAGATATCCATAGTATACAAAGGCTGCATCTTCACACATCACCTTATCTAAACATCATAAAAATCAATGAGACTAGTTGCCTCACTGGACCATCTTAAAGAAGAGCTTGGGATTTTAAAAGTTACAGCAGGGCTAGAGAGATGGCTGGGCAGTTAAGAGCACTTCCCGCTCTCCTAAAGGACCAGGGTTCTGTTCTCTGCATTCACTTTGGGCAAATCACAGCTCTCTGTACCTCCAGCTCGAGGCCATCAGACACTTTTCACCTCCACAGGCACCCACACTCCTGTGTACAACACACCCCCAATAAAGAAATAATGAAACAAGCCTTTTAAAAGAAAAGTTACACCATCTGCACCTAAATAAACAGCTAGCTTACTCTCAGTTCTATGCTACTTAGCATTCAGTCACAGATAAATTCCTGAAGGAGGTAATAGCAATCTGATCTTTTTGTAAATCAAGTGATAGTCATAATTTACCAGAAGAATTCAACATTTCTGGTAATCCTACAATGAATCCTTCAGCAATTCACAAATGGATTCTGCAGCCACTGACCTCCTCAGTAGGTCTGGCCCATCCCAATTTTCTTGAAGCTTGAGTTCTTCTCATGGAAAGATACATTTCTGCATGATTGTAGGGATTTCAGATCTTAAGTTGCCCCTCTGATTAAACAAAGGTGGAGGCGCAGAGATGGCCAGTGACAATAGCAAGCCCTTCCCCTGGGCCCACCAAAACACTACCAACTAGAGCACACTGCCATCCCTTCCTCATTAGCATGGGCATATTTCAAATGAGGATATGCTGTAAGGAGAGAACAATACATACGGGTTCGTTAGTCTTGCTCTTTTAAAGATAAATGCTGTACGTGGGATAAATGCTGTGAGCAAGAAATTATAAGCAGGTTCCCATATGCTAGATATCTATTTCCATATCTCCTATCATCATGGTTTCTGGGCACTCTGACAGAGGGATGAGGCTAATTCAGGCAATGCATTACACTCGGGGAAGTAGGTGAAAATTCTGTCTCTTTAACTCTTTATCACAAACAGTAAGGATTCATCGCAAAGTAAGGAGACTCGAAGATTTTTCTAGAATAGAAACCAAAGAGAAAGTGGGAAAGTTTCAATATTATGGTACCAAGTAATATAATTAATGCATTATCCTTTGATCAAAGTATACATGAATCTACCCTAAGTAGATAGCCGTCAATGGAGAAGACATATGCTAAGCACCACAACATTTTATACATAAATGCAAAAGCAAACCAGAAGGAAAAGTCTCCAAATGTGGGAGATATTTTAAATAATTTATGGCGTATATTTCTGTGACTATGATGCATTGTTAAAATTATATTTGTCAAAATTCTGGAATTATTTGGGGAAATCCTTATGATCTCATAATTTTGTATGAACAGCCTGCTAGATGTTAGAAGGAAAAGATTGGATGCTGAAACAGGGAGTCATTTTTTTATTCATTTAACTTCTATGTATTTGTCAAATTTCCCTCATGGAAAACATCTTATTTTTAAATTCAACTGATAATTTCATAATCTAGATTCCTTCAAAGCCAAATATAATCACCCTTAAAAACTAGTCAGCATAGGTGTGCAATAAATATGTCATCATTGGCTAACCATGAAGTATTGTCCTATCTGACATAGTTAACTTCATTTGTCAACTCGATACATCTGAGAAGAAGGAACCTCAGTTGAGGAATTCCTTCCATAGGATTGGCCTGTGGCATGTCTGTGGGCCATTTTGTTAATTGACATAGAAAGACCCAGCCCACTATGGGCAGTGCCACCCTTAGGCAGATGAGCTTGATCTGTGTAAAACGTTTAGCTAAGCAAGCCAGGGTAGGAACCACTCCTCTGTGTTCTCTGCCTTGCGCTCCTTCCCTCATTGGACTCCCTCAATGAAGGACTCTGAACTATATAATTCATGTAAACCCTTTCTTCCTCTCAAGGTGGTTTTAGTTAGTGTTTTATTACAGCAACAGATAGCAAACCAGAATCCTAGTCTTACTTACATTAAGATGTATTACAGTATGGAGAGTTGAGTGAATCCTGACAAGTACACACCAAAGACAAGATGTAAAACATGTCTGCTGTTTCCAAACACTCCCTTGTGTCTCTTCCAGTAAGTGCCTTCTACATCCCTAAAACAGACAGCTGCACACTTCTTTTCTATCATTATAGATTATTAGTATTTCCAGTTCTTGTATTAGATTGAACTACAATTGTAGTTTATAGTCTTTGGCATCTAGTCCCTTCCATTCAGAAGGTTTTGGGTTAATTGATGTCATTGCATGTGCTCATAACATGTTCATTTTTTCTACTACTGTATATTTGTATATGTACACTATATGTCTGCCCCTCCCCATCATTTAGGCACACATTTAAATATTTGAATGTTGATCAATCCAGTTCTTTCTACTTAAGGACATTATGAACCAAGATCTTTCAGTAGATTTACATTTTCATGTCTTTGGGGGTGTCCTACCAGAAGAATTTCTGCGTTGTATATGTCAAACTTAGGGGGAAAAATAACCTTCTATAAATATTTTCCAAAGTGGTTTTAAGCATAAAACATCCTGGAGAAAACCTTTCAATCTTAGAATAGACAAAAGAGCAAGAATATTAGTCAAACAAACCATAAGTATATTTTTACAGAGAGAGATCATCAAAATTAAATGTTCTATTGTAGAGTAAGGAAATGAAAAATAAGAAACACCCTAGGAGACAATATTTATAACATATACCCACATGGATGTTAAAAGGGACTTGCATCTGAATATGTAAAGATGTACAACTCAATAAGAATTAAAACATCCAATAAAAGCCTAGGCAAAAGGTCTGAACAGATATTTCATCAAAAAATGTGAACTGATGACAAAAAAAAACACATGAATAACTGGCCAACATCATCAGTCACCAGAGGGATGTTGCAATGACACCACACTTCTGCTTGAGTGTTTAATGTCACAGAGATGATTAGTAACTATACAGATCAGTGAGAGCTCTCAGACACAGTGTACTGCTGTGTTCATAGATCAATGCCTATTCAGCCATCATCAGAGAAGTTCCCACCTGCAGCAGATGGGAACAGATACAGAGACCCACAGCCAGACATTACACATGTGCAGAGAGAGAGACCTTGGGATACTCAACTCTAACTGGGATGTCTTCATCAAATTCCTGCCCTCATAGCTCAGAGTGCCCAGAAAAAGAAAAGGCAAAAAAAAAAAAAATGTAGGAACCAAAGGGGTCAGAGGTCATCAGGAGAACAAGGCCCTCTAAATAAACATGAGCAAAGTACAAAGTTCATGTAAACTCAGAGACTGAAGCAGCAAACACAGGGCCAGTACCATGTCTTCGGCACATGTATGATAGTTTTCAGGAGTATTTTTATGGATCTCCTGAGTATGTGAAAAAATGGGTATCTAATTTTTGTGCCTTCTCTTCAGGCTCTTTATTTCTGGTGGTTTACCTTGTCCAACTTTGATGTAGTGGTTTTTGTCTTATCTTAATATATTTTATTTTGCCATACATCTTGCTGTCTGTTATCTCTTAGAAACCTATTCTTTCAAATGATAAACAGAAAAGAAGTGGGTCTGGGTGGGAGGAGTAGAGGGAGAGAAAACCATAATCGTGTTATAGTGTATAAGCAAAGAATCCAGAGCTGATCCTGTGCCACAGCTCTCCATACCCAAATACTGCCAAAGAGCTGGTATCCCAGGAGTGCCAGCATATCTGTGAGCACAGGTAAGACCCCCACTTCTGTTCAAATTCCTGACCCAAGAAGGACTCTCCCAGAGCCAACAGGACACAGGAACCAAGGAACAGCAGGAGACAGGATCCTTCTGTCTGCATCCCAGAGCTGACCATGTAACACAGCTCTCCATACCCAAATTTCTCCCAGAGAGAGCTGGTCTCCCAGGAGTACTGACACACAGGCTTACAGGAGGGACAAGCCACAGTCAGAGACAGCAAGACCAGCTAACACCACAACTAACCAGATGACAAGAGGCAAGGGCAAGAACATAAGCAACAGAAACCAAGGCTACTTGGTATCATCAGAACCTAGTTCTCCCACCACAGTGAGCCCTGGATACCCCAACACACCAGAAAAGCAAAATTCTGATTTAAAAACACATCTCATGATGATGACAGATGACTTTAAGAAAGCACATAAATAACTCCCTTAAAGAAATACAGGAGAACACAAGTAAACAGATAGATGCCCTTGAAGAGGTAACACAAAAATCCCTTAAAGAACTACAGGAAAACACAACCAAACAGGTGAAGGAATTGAACAAAACTATCCAGGATCTAAAAATAGAAATAGAAACAATAAATAAATTACAAATGGAGACAGCCCTGGAGATAGAAAACCTAGGAAAGAGATCAGGAGTCATAGATTCGAGCATCACCAACAGAATACAAGAAATAGAAGAGAGAACCTCAGATGCAGAAGATACCATAGAAAACATTGACACAACAGTCAAAGAAAATGTGAAATGCAAAAAGCCCCTAACCCAAAGCATCCAGGAAATCCAGGACCCAATGAGAAGACAAAGCCTAAGGATAACAGGTATAGAAGAGAGTGAAGACTCCCAACTTAAAGGGCCAGTAAATATCTTCAACAAAATTATAGAAGAAAACTTCCCTAACCTAGAGAAAAGAATCTATGTTTAATAAAAGCAGGGAGGAGTGGAGAAAGGGATCATCTTATTCAATGGTTACTTAGGGAAAAAGAGGAAACTTTTCTTTTTTTTAAATTTTTTTATTAGATATTTTCTTTATTTACATGTAAATTTCTCCTTTCCAAGTTTCCCCTCCAAAAAACAAAGAAACAAACAAAAACAAACCCCTGTTGCCTCCCCCCTCCCCATGCCTCCCACCCCACCCTCTCCCACTTATTGGCCCTGGCATTCCCCAAAGAGGAAACTTTTCTATTGTTACATCTTTTAGTGGTGTTTTCTATCCCCTCTTCTAACTTTATGGAAATGTAATTGACAAAACATATATATGTTCAAGGTATTCAATGCCATGACTTGATAAGCAGATGCATTAGAAATGATTATTACAAACATCTATTATTAACAACACATTATTAGCATCTACTTTCATAATATTCTTTCTCTTCACATGGCCATTTATTATAATATTCATAATAAAGTTCATGAATATGCAGGGAGAAAAATCTTAGTTTCTGACATCCTAGCAGGCTGTAGGGTGATGGCTCAGAGAACATTTGAGCTTTGCTGATCTCACCTCCTGAAGAGTCTTGCTCACTCTTTCTGCTCTTGTGACTCTACAAAGCTAAATCAGGTATTTCAGATGTGCCAGGAGGGAGACAATCTGATTCACATTGTTCACACAGCAGAGCATGAGAATCCAACAGTGATTGGATGATTTGTGGAGAAGCTGACATGGAGTGCTGCAATCTAGTTTCTTCCTTTCTCTGAGCACACTTTGCTGGAGCTGCAGCCACACCCAGTACCTCACAGCCTGCAGCAGAATATTCTCATTCTGTAGTATTGGAGATCCCAGTGTTCTCTCATGTTCTGAAATTCCTAGCTTTAAGTGTCACATACAGTTTATAGTTTTCACATATGTAGTAGATGCTTCCCTATACTGACAGGTCTCCCTTTTCAAAACTAGTATTGATGGGCTCTGCTTCACTGCTCACAGCTTCCAGATTTCTTTAAAATGTAGCCACATAGAGATTGGATCGGCTGGCAGAAGTGTTCATGGTACAGCCTGTACCTTCGTAGAGGCGCATATTTAATTAATTAAGAAAAAATAGCATTCCACAGGAAAAATGGGGGAGGAGGCTGTGCAAGATCAAACTTCCCGGTTAAGTCCTTAAGCCATTATGAATGACCCTAGACCACAAACAATGCAAAAGTTCTTGGGAAATTCTGCTTAACTGGCAGTCCAATGCATATTAACTATGAAGCCAGACCCTGCCAAAAATATCAACCAGTCACTGTGAGTGAATGGGAGAAGAGAGAACAGGCACAAGAAGAAACGTATGTTTTGATGTCAATCTTAAGCTTCTCTGCGGTGGTGAGGGCAGTTTGCTGATTTTCACAGCCATGACATGTACAGAGGGAGATGCACACCTGGAGCACATGGCGCAGCTGTCTGTGGCTGCACCTGCAGCTCAGTCAGGTATGACTATGGCCAGCATGCCTACTGATTTACAGAGCCTCCTAAAGCCAGAAAGAGCCAGTCGGACAAAAGGATCTATCCTGGTTCCATGCTAGACCTGCTAGCTTGCTCAAAACCTCAAACTCCTCCTTCTGGTCTACTAAAGAAGACCCTGTGGGCCTGGGATCTAGACAACAGTATTCTCTAAAAAGAAAATACCTCATAATTCAACTTCACGGTTTGATCCAAAACACCACATATTGAAACAAACTTTGGCAGTTGTTTCTAGCTCATGATCCTCAGATGACCAGAAAAAGTACAAATAAGAGTGAAAACCCTGGAGCATCTTTCAGTTTATCAAGGAGCCCAAGAAAAGCTGCATTCACCGTTTATAGCATTTGGGGAAAGGAGGCAGTTGTTGTTTACTGGTTGTTTGGTTCGTTAGCTTATTTGTTTATATTGTATTGGCTCCATATTCAATCATAAAAAAATAGATTAATTTCTTTAACAAATAGAAAATAAGAAAATGAATTATTGCATAAAGGTATTTTTAAGATACTTTTTTTTTTTTTTTTGGATACAGGGTTTCTCTGTGTAGCCCTGGCTGTCCTGGAACTAAAGACATGTGCCACCACTGCCCAGCCAGATACTTTATTCCTCACTTGCAATAAATCATTTTTTCCTTTTGGGGAAAAAAAAAAGATTTCTGGTAGATTCTGTGGCCTCTACAACAACCATTCTTCATCGCCCCCATTCTGTATTAGGAAAAAGCCCCTCCCCCAGTGTGAATCGCAGTTCACTGGATCTGACACCTGCTTCTAAGATCAGCATATGATCCAGATCAGAGTGTTGCAAACATCACCACCCTCAACAGGAACGACTGGTTCCAGTCCACGAATATGAGCCTTGACAGCAAAACAAAGACATGAAATCTCAGCCCAGGGACTTTTCTAGAGTGATAAAAAAGAAACCCACAGCACCATAATAACATGAGCCAAAAATCTTCTCACAAGAGGGCATCGCAGAGGAACGTGGCCACTAACCAGTCCTGCTGGTCAAGGATGTCACTGAGTAAATTTAAGTGTGTTAAGTCTGTCTCTTCCTTCCTTTTCTTTTCTCACTTGCTTGCTTGCTTCATTTTGTGGACTCTAATTTGAAGAGGGATCCAACCAAGCTCATAAAGTGCAGATTGCTGGGCTAGTGGTCTGAGGCATGACGTCATCTACAGATGCCTCACTGTTCCTTCTAGAGAAATTGCTCTGATGGCTAACCGTCATCATCAGTTTTATTGGCGTATTGGATACTTTTCTATTGCTGTGATAAAACATCATCACCAAGGCTACTTATATTTAGAGGGAAAGTTTATATAGCTTATGGCTCCAGAGGGGTGAGATTTCATCATGGCAGGGAGGCATGGCAGCAGCGGTGGTGCTTGGAGCAGGAAGCTGAGAGATCATATCCTCATCCACAAGCATGAAGTAGAGCTAGAGATGAGGTGAGGCTATAAAATCCCCAAACCTGTCCCACTCCAGCAGCAAGGCTGCACTTTCTAAATCTCCCCACATACCATCAGCATCTGAGGATAAATGTTACAAACAACACCTGAACCTATGGGGGACAGTTCTCATTCAAACCACCAAATCTAGAATGACTATGGATACTCACCTGTATCAATTACAGGGTTCCCAAAACTATTTAATAGATGAAGGAAGATCTATCCCGAATGTGGGCAACACTGTCCCGAAGCCTGGGGTCCTGGGCTGAGTGAAACAGAGAAGGCAAGCTGAGCACCCATATCCATCTCTCTCTGCTTCCAGGCTACAGATGGAATGTGACCAGCTGCCTCATATTCTGTTGCCATGGCTGTCCTAGCACAATGAACTGTATTCTCAAACTGTAGGCCAAAATAAACTCTCTCCTTAAACTGCTCTGCTTATCTGTTCAGGTATTTTGTTATATCAATGTGAAAAGTAATGAACATATTTGCTTTGTTTGTTTGTTTGTTTGTTTGTTTGTTTTGGTCTAATCAAGCTAAAGAGTAAATTTCTACAACCAGAAACCCAGGGAACTCTAGCCAGTCACTCCATGCATCAGTAACTACTTAACAAACCCACCTACAGCCACCACTCCACTTAGAAATGGCAAGAAAATGAACATAAGCAAAAGTATTGCTCTCTGCTTTCATTATGCTTACCACCTAGTCAGAACAATAGGACAGATACCTGTTGATACCTGAAATGCCTTGGTGGGGTGAGAAAAAGCTTTAGTGGAAAGGTTAGTTAGCATTCCTTATGCTTTACTTAAGCCAAACATCATAAAATTCTGTTTCCCAGGACTCCTAAGAAATAGATGGCTCAACCACTGCCTTCAGAGAGCACGGAAGTCACAGACATAACACACAGATGCTGGAGAAGGTGCGAGTGCACTGCAAGGCAGCATGCAATAGTATAGTAACACAAATGACTCTGTATTGAAGTCTTAAGAAGTAGCACCAAGATTTCTAATTTACTTTGAAAGTTCAAAGTCTCCTATACCTTGTAAGAGCCAACAACTTTTATCTCAGAAATTTATGTCTTCATGCAAACATTGGATGTAAAGTTTGTGGAACTTCTCGAAGCCCGGCACAGATTCTACAATGTGTCTGTCAACATTTATCATACCCTAAAATGAATTCCTTAAAATAATCTTCTATCCTACATGACTTCATTACTCTTTGATCTTCTCAATACACAGAATGTGCCAGTAAGACATCATAGAAAACACAGGAGCCAAAGGCCTCTAGCATCTCCTCAATCCCCTTACCAGCTGTACCTTCTTTGAAGTTTTTCTAAGTTTTCTATTGATACCTGAACAAGAGTGTAAGACACGAAGCAGAAAACATTATCCAGCTGTTTAAAAGTCTTTTAGATAAAACTTAGATGTGTAATTGAGTATCAGCCAGCAGGACCTTAAGCTGAAGACTGTGAGTGTCCTTGATTTAGGCTCATCCTCTACTCAGTCAGCTAGGCTGTCCTAATTCGATTATTTCAAAGAACAACTTCAGTAGACAGCAGAGATGAAAGTCCAAAGCAGTCCTTCCGGTCCCACAACACCCAGAGGAAGCTCCACTCCCAGGTGCTCTAACACGCCCAGGATCAGAGATGAGGAGGACACAACTGTCCCAACACCAGGAGTAACTAGGACAAGCAGGAACCAGGCACACAGGAACTCTGCCAGCCCAGTGGCTCAGGTTGCTTCCAGTCTGTCTGGGCCAGCCAGTGCCCTTTGCAGACATTGGGGGCAAACTCTGCAGTCATTGCCAAAACACCCAGAGGAAGCTCCACTCCCAGGAGCTCTAAGAAGCCCAGGGTCACAGGATCCCAGAATCACAGGATCACAGAGACAGCTTGACTCTGAGGAGTTCTGACACAACCAGGATCACAGGAAGGACAGGCTCCAGTCAGATTTAGCAAGGGCAGGAGGCACTAGAGATAACTAGATGATTCGGGGCAAGCATAAGAATATAAACAACACAAATCAAGGTTACTTGGCACCATCAGAACTCAGTACTCCCACCATTGCAAGTCCTGGACACACCATCATGCCAGAAAAGCAAGATTCAGATGTAAAATCACTTCTCATGATGATGATACAGGACTTTAAGAAAGACAT
>NW_022196909.1:66876918-66877350 GCF_008632895.1 Mastomys coucha | reverse complement strand
CAAAGGATAATAGATGGAAAACATCAGCATAAGGAGCAAAACTACACCCTAGAAGAAGCAAGAAAGTAGTCTTTTAACAAATCCACACAAACATAATTCCACCTCTTACAACAAAAACAACAGGAAGTGACAATTACATTTTCTTAATATCTTAATATGAAAATTAATATTACCAACATATCCTAATCAGTTGAAATCCAAAAGTATGAGGAATTAGAAATTTATTGACTGTCATCCAATGGTCTCTCTAATTTGGTAATTGGAGAAGTAGGTCCAATATTATACAATCCATATACACTTTCAGCTTGTTTGTTCATGACAATGTCTTGCTGTGTACAACATAATGGTCTTGACATCTTGCTTTTCCTATCTCAGCTTCTCTATTAATAGTATTGTTTATTTCATGTTTTTACACTATACTATGGTTTTCAG
>NW_022196909.1:66866466-66876822 GCF_008632895.1 Mastomys coucha | reverse complement strand
ATATACCCAAAAGAAATGTAGACAATTAAATTGGGAGGGGGTTTGTAAGAGAACAACAAAGAATGAGACGGAATGCTTTGCTTGATGTTTGTAATTCTTGTATCAAGTTACCACAGTAAGAGCCAAATTCTCTTTGTTGATACCTGAACAAAGATTTTAATTCTACTAAATATAAAACAAACAAACAAACAAACAAAAATACTGTATATATTTATGTTCATTTAAGAAAATATTAGTAGTGATGTGTTATTTTGAAATATACAGTTAATACATTTGGAGTTATTTAAAATTTATTTTGAGAAAAACGTATGTATTTTCAGTATTGCTGTAGACAAGCATCTACATAAGACTGTTAAATTTAAAAAAAAAAGACTGTTAAATTGATTTTTGTTTTATATCAAACAACTTTTATAATACTCATTTTTATTGTTATAATATTTTATAAATTTTATGGAATATGACAAAAAAGATATTGTAGGTATTGAAGGGGGGTCTCTGGGAGGAGTTGGGGTACAAAAGGAAAACAAGAATGTGATTTAATTCTATTTACATAAAATATGTTTTTAAATGTTAACAAATTCAGATAAATTGAAATCATGTAACTTTTCTCATTATAATGCAATAAGACTTTAAAAAAAAAAACTAGCCCCAAAGATAAATATCTGAGGCCCTAGGAGAGATTTCCCCATCTTGCTCTAATGGCCCCTTTGAAAAATCAAAAAAAAAAAGAAAGAAAGTCCAAAGCTGTGGGAAAATTGTGAACTCTCAGCTGAGCCAGACAAGGCAGAGACCTATGAAAAAATGATTCTTGCATCTCTTCAGGCAGAACTTGGGCCACAGCAGAATCTCCTTCTCTGGTGTGGCAGAGAGGATAAGAAACTCTGATTAGTTAGGAGTCACCCAGGGATCACAGGAGACCCTCCCCCCCAGAGCAGAAGTAACTGTGCCTACTGAAGACCTTTCTCTGTGAGGCCTCAAGGGAGCTACTGTCTTAAGTCTAAATGAGATGAATGTCACAGCCACTGTGAGCAAAGATCACTAGGGATCAGACGACAAAATAGATATGTTCAAGTGTGCTTGTGTGAGAAGTGACACGCAAGACCAGATTTCACCCACCCCCACTTCTGCCCAGGCAGAGTCACCCAGAATGCCAGACCTTAACATTAAATAATTTATAAAGGCAGATGGAATATCTGTTAAGCTCTATAAAAAAAAACTGACACATTTAAGTAATCAAAACCTATTATCTGGATGAATAATAATGTTCAAGTGACTGTTTTTAATGCAAAAATTTCTCTTTCATATTGATGATCATGAATTTCTATGAGTGATCTCTTTCTAAAGTGAAGCTGATCAAAATTTTACAACCTAACAAAGGCTATCAGCAGCTATCATGTAACCTTAGACTAATCAAAGCCGAAAGAGCCACACTCCACAGTCTTAAAAACAGACATAGACCTGAAACATTCGCAAGCCAGCAGGCTCTGACATCATTCTTTCAATGAGTGCCCTGTAATAACTGCCATTTTCCTGAGCCCCAGAGTGAGGAGTGGGTGGCTTTAGACCAGAGAGAGAAAAATCTCTGAGCTTTTGTGCCAGGAGTAAATTAAAGAGTATTTATAATGTCACTCACTTGATGTCGCTGAACATTTGACCTATTTACACCACACTATAGTATATCATCCTAAATTTGCTATGCATTTCTACACTTCAACAAAATTTGTTTGAGGGCAGAGACCATCAACCCCGGTGGCCACCTCCCAGTTCTACCAGTCCTTTCCTCTGGTGCTAACATTCAAGCCATTTCCTGCATCCTTGCACTTTCTTTCTTGCCTTACAACATTTGGTCATCTGGTTATTAGCCCCTGACCACCTGTTATGTGGGAGTGTAGTGTTAGGCCCTGGGCAAACTTCTGTCAACAACAAAGTCACCATCAAGTCTACATTCCAGTATGGAAAAGTCAAGCTAATGGCCATTTTTTTATTTTTTGTTTTACTTTTCTTTTTTAAAGAACTAAATTGAAGGAGAAATGTAATAATATAATCTCAAAATTAAAAAAGAAATCTAAAAAAATACAAAGTAAAAAGAAGATAGCAAATTAATCAAATAACTTCACATTGTGATGGGTACTCAGAAAAAAAAGATACTAAAAATATTCTATAGTCAGATAATAGAAAAAGGCTACTTTTATTTAGAGGCATTGGGAAAGGAACATGTTACAGTGAGACTGGAAGAGTAGAAATGATTCAGATTTGCCATAATCTAGGAGAGCTGGGAAACATGAACACAGAGTCTCAGAGACAGAACTGTTCCTATTTCATGACAAGGAAATTAGTGACTTAAACTAAGTGACCCAGAGGAACAGTGGTCCACAGAGAGGAAGGGGCAGCACTTACTAGATTCTGGCAGCCCTATCCACATATCCCAGGTCTCCTCTTCTGAACATTCCTCTTAATCCCTTTCATGTGTTTTTCCTGCACTGTGCAGTCCTCAACCATTGGTGTATGTTCTCCGCATTCCAATCCCATCTCATTGTTTCCTCTTCTAAACTTTCCCAAAGCACCACCATTTGTCAATCATTTGCTGAAAAGCCCACAGACATTGCATAAGGTTGATCATACATTGTTTATGACCCTTGACCACACTGGCAATCACAGAACCACAGAATTGTCAACACATAGAGTTTTCTATGCAGCACATCTATAGAAAGCACATGCAAATGAGAAGGGTAGTGGAGTCAACCTTGGGTAACTAGTCTAGAATCAACATGTAATCATTGTACACAAAACATGGCAGCATTGCTAAGAATAAGATCAAACTTGACAAAACTGGCCATGGAAAAGAATGAGGTTTTCAAACCTGTAGCTGTATCTCTATAGTTTCTGACTTGTGGCAGGATGTATATTGTCCCCTGTCAGCTGCCGTACTTCTAATTGCTATATAATAGAACACCAAGACCAAAAGGAAAGGACTTACATCATCTTACAGCTTTGTCATTCCTCCAAAGAACTCAGGGTAGGAACCTGGAGTCAAGTACTAAAGCAGAGGTCATGGTGGGGTGCTGCTTACTGGTTCCTAAGGCTTGCTCAGTCGGCTTTCGTTTAACTCCTAGGACCCCCCCAGGTCAGGGGTAGCACCACCTACAGTGAGCAGAGTCCTCCCACATCAAATACTAACTAAGAAAATGTTCCACAGGCTTACCTACAGGCCAATCTAGTTGGGCCACTTTCTCAACTAAAAGCCCATCTTCCAAAGTTGGCATAAAACAAGGTTGCAATGCATTAGACTAACTTCTTTAGAGGTCAAAAGTTGCCAGTGGCAGAAAGTACACTCTTCCACAAAGTGTCTATTGGGGTAAGCAGCATTCATCTGGTAGTGAAAGAATACTGTTTTTCCTTCTACACATAGGATAAGGATGTTTAGTCTACATCAAGGTATATGTTTATATTGAAAAATGCATAACCTCGTAGGCTTAGATTTTTTTAAAGCCTACTTTAATAAGGGTTTTCAAATGCTTTGACCCCCTTCTAGCCCGCGCAATCCAAAGGTAGAGGAGAAAAGATGGTAAATGGGACAAGAGGATGGGAACCTGTTTAGAAGTAGTTCTTTGAGGTAATTCCAGTCTCTGTTTGTTAGGATCCAAGCAGCCCAGTTCAGTAGTTTCAGAATACCAAACATGAATCAGCAGCAATGGCACAATCCAGCAGAAACAGCTGAAACTGCCCGCAGTTTCACACACTGGGTTCCTCTCAGCCATGAGGGATTAAAGGACCTGAAATAAAGGGCTTGAAATGCAAAGAGAAAACACGAAGCCAAGTTGCATCCCAATCAAGGCTCCACTTTACTGAGAATAAACCAGGGTTTTTATAGTCACAGGAGAAACCGAAAACAAGTCTCTAGATTACACTACAAAGAAGGTTCAGGTGCCAAAGTTCCCAGGTTCAGAAGATCTTCAGGCGGCTGGCTGGTGTACTCAGGCGGTGGGCATGCTCAGGCGGCTTCATCAAAGACAGACAGTCAACAGAGAGCATCTGTCTTAGCTCCCAGGTGTTAGCCCCCAAGCAGAGGCTGCCAGGAGTCGGATGACTGAGGTGAAGAGGGAAGGTAACAGGGTTCCACCTAATCAGCATGAGTCAGCAGGATCAACCAGGACCAGTCAAAATGTCAGGAGACGTTCTCTGCCATGCCTCTCTCAACAAAGTGAAGATCAGCAAAGATGAAGATGACAGACCATTACAAGGCTACCTATAAAAGCACACCATCACTGTCCACTGAGTACTATCTATACTCTCTCCAAACAGCATGTGTCTTTCCACAGTCTTGTCTCAGCAAAGCACCACATAAGTCTGCATCACATGACATATGCGGAAACTTCCACTTCATAACCTTGTAATCATAAGAAATTTGGAGGGGTAATAGTGGATATTTCAATTAGTTACATGGAGTCAAGGGTATTAATATTTTATTCCTACTAGTCTTGAAATTGTATTTGAATTTTCAACTTCCTTCCAGGTGATTCACTTTGATATGACTAACTAATAAAAATTCCCAGGGTCCAAAGCCGAGCACATTGCTTTCCTCCACAAACCTGACCCTACTCTTTCTCTACTTCATGATATGATTACACCTACCTTTAGTCACCAATGTAGGGACTTATGAGGCAGCTTAGCCTCTAGTCCTCCTAGCAAGTATTGTCAGTCTTCTGTGTTTTAGAACACTCCCTAGTAGCATTGCCCCTCTCTCCATCTAGCCTTCCAGTGGGCTTTGTTACTGATGTCTGCTTGTCTCTGTATCCCCTCTGAATGATCATGGCTGTCTGCATATGTCCTCCCTGGGTAATCTGTTCAGGCTTCCGTACTTTGTGCTGCCATATCCAGCCCATCTGGAAACTTAACTCTGCCTTCAGAGTCCATATAGAAACTAAGCACTTTACTACCAACTTCTCTGAACTAACCATTTTAAATATTTCTCTTCTCACCTAGGCTATTATGATCATCTCTGTTTGGATGCTTGAAGAAACTTTTGTTCCATACAGTTGATTTTCTCCCCCAGAGACAAAGAAATATAGCTGTTATAGGGTTCATTCTTTAGAGAAACAGAACTAATTCTTCTGTCTCTCTGTCCCTGTCCCTGTCTCTGTCTCTGTCTCTGTCTCTCTGTCTCTCTGTGTGTGTGTGTGTGTGGGGGTGGGTGGGTGTGTGGGTGTGTGGGTGTGTGGGTGTGTTTTACACAGTAGGGGCTGGATGGCTGTCTGCATTCTGGAAAGGTTGTGAACATTGTGGTTGCTCAGGCCATGAAACTGGACGCCTTCAAACCTGAAGCTAAAGGCCTTGAAGATTCCTGGGGAGTTACTGATCTTCAGTCCACGTTGAAGGCTGAATGAACTGGAGTCTGACCTCATCAAAGGACACTAGCACCAGCACCAGCAGCAAAGGCAGACACACTCAGCTGCAAGAAGCAAAGGCAAGAGGTGCTGCTTTCTTCTCAGACTATGTTATATCTGTGCCGTTGGTCACTTGAAAGCAGGGTGAAGCATGGTCCCCTGTCAGCTAGTCCTCCTTAGAATTGCCTAACATGGCTTATGTTTCATAACCCATCATACTGACATATCAAATTTTGCCTCTGTTCTCACACTTTGTTCACTCTTCTCCAGCCACAATGGCCTCCCACTATTGCAAGGAACACAGCAAGCACACCTTCACTTGTGGCTTTCTCAGTATCGCCCTATCTCATTTGAAGACACTTCTCCTCCAGACGGATGTGTGGCTCCCTCTCTAACCTTCATCAGACTCTTCAGGAAAGAGTCCCTCTGTGATAGCACTTCATGGAGTAAAACACAAAAGCACCATCCCTTTTCTATGGATGCTTCATTTTCTCCTTCGTACACGTGTTTTTCCTTTAGCATCATAGAAGACCTCTTCTGTTATCTGTCTTCTTACCAGGATATAAGCTTGGAACAGACCATTTCCTGTCAGCCGTCTGTGGTCCTCTGCTCTGATACAGTACCTAGTGTAGAAGAGCTTCTCAGTAAATCTCAATGGATGGGTGAATCTCTATGCCTACGCACAGCTGCTTTTTCCCACCTGATAAAAAAAATCTATATTTTGCTTAATTTTCTGGAATTCTTTCAGCATGAACATCATGCTCATGCCCTCTATATGTCTAGGTTGGGCTAATTATTCCTCCCTTCCATCTTATAATCCTGAAAGCATCATCATCTAGCAATGATCTGTCTATAAAATGACACAATCTAGGCCACCACTTGTACTAGATTTCAAACTCTTTATTCAACATGTGTGATGAGCGAGTGTTAAATATACAGTGCTAAGTGCTGCAAATACAGCGCTCTGGATTTTGGAGACAAACTATCTTATTCTTGGATGGACTCCCAACACTTAATATTGCTTGGCACACCATGATTAATGAGGATCTCTATTTGGACTTTATATCTTATACTTTATGTGTAAAAAATAGTCTCTCTTAATATTATCTGTCTTTCATCATGATAAAGGCTATGAAATTTGGAGAAATTAACTCAGGTTTCCTATGGAGGGCTTGTAATTCTCTCCTCAACCCAAAAGTCAAAGGCATTCAGACATTTCCAGCAGGAGAGGAACAAGAGTCCAGAGACAATGAAGAAACAGACTGAATTGATAGTCTGTTTACCACAGAAGTCAGCTTTCTGTGGTAATCACAGAAATGACTGGAACTGGAGAGATGGCTCGGTGGTTAAAGCACTAGCATATGAGTTTAGGACCACATTTCAGATTCCTAAAACACACACAGGCGTTGCGATTGGTCTGCAATTTCAGCCTCAAAGGGTGGAAACAGGAGATCTGCAGAGAAAACTACAAGCCTAGCCACAGGTGTGATGTCAGGGCTCTGTTGAGAGATCCTGCCTTAATGAATCTGGTGGAAGCACAATCACAGATGCTTCCTACCATCAACTTTGAGCCTCTGTGAGTGCACACACACATACACACATCCCTACACACACAAACCCACCCTTACATACATGTATACACCCCACAATATACATGAAAATGAATATATATATATAAGTATATATATATAATAAATTAAATTAAACAAACTTGACTGGTATACAAGATGACTTTGGGTTAACGTATTTTTTATTATTTTTTGGATTTTAAAATTGTTATGTTTCATGTTTTGTTAAGGATTGAATAATATGTCCATTATTAGATAATAAATACAGTACTATAGATTATAATTTACAGGTTGGCTTAATACAGATCCAATTCCCAAATAGGATTCTTTTATGTTTATGGTCATAGAGTGGCCTCATATATTTCATTACTAGACAAGGATACATTGAAAATATTTTAATTCTTTGCACATTCATTAGTAGACTTGGTATATTCATTATTTTGAATTTATTTCCTTCCTTTACATCTGGATCACAGCAATCGCAGCTTCCTCTCCCTCTTCTCCTCTCTCCCTCCAGTCCCCCCATCTCCCTCACCTTTCTCTTCAGAGAAGGGAAGGCATCCCATGGATATCAACCCACCTTGGCATACCAAGTTGAAAGAGGACCATGGAACTACCATTTCAGTGAGGAAATGTGAGAAGTCACAACCCAAAAAGTTCCTTGACCTCCTTTCCAGCCAGCCCCACCAGGCCTCCAGCCCCAGGTAACCACTTGTCTAAATAAGGTATCTCTCTTCTAGTTTTCATAAGTAGAACCATCTAATATATATGCTTTGCATTGTCTAATGTTCTTTAGAGTCATCTATACTGTTGCTTAACTTAGTAATTCATTTTTATTGCTAAGTATACATTCATATCATATCATATTATATCATATCATTTGGATATAACACATTTTGCTTATCCATTCATCAGTTAATGGATATTTAAGTTATTTCAGTTTGGGAGGATAGAGAAGGGAGTGCTGAAGGAATGCTCAGTATGTCAAGTGCTTGTTGTGCAAACACGAGGAATGGACTCTGATGAAAGCAGAGCCGACAGTGAACACCTGTAATCACAGTGTATCATGTCAGGATGGAAGACAGAGACAGAGACAATAGCCCTAGAAGCTTAAAAAGCAGACAGCCTGGGGTAGCTGAAATAGTGTATAAGAGACACTGCTCCTAACAAGGTGGAAGGTGGGGACAGACACAGAAACACACACACACACACACACACACACACTACACAATACATACACAGACTTTTAGAAATGAATAAATAATCCAGGGCATCAGGAAAGATGGCTCAGTTGGTAAAATTTTTGACTTGTAAGCTAGAGAACCTGAGTTAGATTCCCAAAACTCACACTGAAAAGATACTCACTTACACTCCCAGTGTTGGGAAAGCAAGAAGTGGATCCTGGGATTTCTGATACTATGGCCAGGTCAGCCTAGTTCACTTGGAAAGCTACAGGCTAGCTAGAAACCCTCTCTCAAAGCACGAAGCACAACATTGTCCTCTGGTCTTCACATGCACACACAGACATTAAACACACACACACACACAGGGACAGACAGACAGAGACAGAGAATGTTGTCATAAATAGCTTTATGTGTGACTCTTTGGTGGATGACTGTTTTGTTTTTCTAGAATTAATACTTTAAGGTAAGACTGGTAAGACATAGGATAATGTATGTTTGACTCAAGAAGAAACAGTTTTCCAATGGAAAGTCTGAGAATCCTTATCAGCACTTCATGTTCTTGCCAGTAGTGGTATTACCATACTTTTGATATATTCCTGATAGAGTTCATAGTACAGTTCTGTTTTGATAACCAAGCATTTAGGGCATGTGTAAGCCCACAGAGAATAGCACAGGCTGATCAACAATGCATTCGCACCCCCGTGGAGCTGAATGTACAGCTTGAGACAAAGGAGTCAAGGCTTTGTGAGACCTTCCTAGACAGGAGCAATGGAGCTCAGTAGATTTTAGGATGTGAGGGGTATGGGGAACAGAAGAGAGAAGCCAGAGACTGGGGCAGACACAGCTGCAGCACCAGCACCAATACAGGAAAAGGCAAAAATGGGGTTAAAGGCTCAGAGCAACCTCAGCTCCTTAATACCACACTCATCCTCAAAGACCTTAGCCCTGATCCTACAGCAGGATGACGGTTACAGGCATTTTTCTTTACTTTACAGGACTTAAATCCTTAATCCATAAAGGTAATATGCTGAAGTAAAAATCCACCAGGGAATAGCAGATTAAGCAATCTGTGAGTAGACATGGGAATCAGGGGCTAGATGTAATAGCACACACTGACAATCCCAGCACTCAGAAGGCTGACCAAAGAAATTCAAGGGCTATGGGCTTGTGTGCAACATGCCTTCCCTTTCATTTTCCAGAAAAAGTTAATACTGCACCCTCCATACTTTAAATAAATGTATATAAACTCAGACTAATTGTAAAATACATTGTATAGTTTTAATTTTTTTCTTTTTTGCACACATTTATAAAACTCATTTAAGAACTGAGTGTTGAGTCCTAGCCAGAGCAATTAGACAACAAAATGAGATCAAAGGGATACGAATTGGAAAGGAAGAAGTCAAATTATCACTATTTGCTGATGATATGATACTATACTTAAGTGACCCCAAAAATTCCACCAGAGAGCTCCTAAAGCTGATAAACAACTTCAGCAAAGTAGCTGGATATAAAATTAACTCAAGCAAATCAGTAGCCTTCCTCCACACAAGGATAAACAGGCGGAGAAAGAAATTAGGGAAACAATACCCTTCACAATAGCTACAAACAATATAAAATACCTCGGTGTAACTATAACTAAGCAAGTAAAAGATCTGTTTGACAAGAACTACAAGTCTCTGAAGAAGGAAATTGAAGAAGATCTCAAGAGATGGAAAGATCTCCCATGCTCGTGGATTGGCAGGATTAATACAGTAAAAATGGCCATCTTGCCGAAGGCAATCTACAGATTCAATGCAAACCCCACCAAAATTCCAACTCAATTCTTCTCAGACTTAGAAAGAGCAATTTGCAAATTCATCTGGAATAACAAAAACCTAGGATGGAGAAAACTATTCTCAACAATAAAGGAACTTCTGGTGGAATCATCATCCCTGACCTTAAGCTATATACAGAGCAATTGTGATAAAAACTGCATGGTATTGGTACAGTGACAGGCAGGTAGATCAATGGAACAGAATTTAAGACCCAGAAATGAATCCATACACCTATGGTCACTTGATTTTTGACAAAGGAGCTAAAACCATCCAGTGGACAAAAGACAGCACTTTTAGCAAATGGTGCTGGCTCAACTGGCGGTTAGCATGTAGAAGAGTGCAAATCGATCCATTCCTTTCTCCTTGTACAAAGATCAAGTCCAAGTGGATCAGGGACCTCCACATC
>NW_022196909.1:66848758-66865568 GCF_008632895.1 Mastomys coucha | reverse complement strand
ACAAAATACCCATGGAAGGAGTTGCAGAGACAAACTATGGAGCAGAGACTGAAGAAAGGACAATCCAGCCTGATAGAACTGTCTCCTGAGAGGCTCTGACATTACCCAACTAATACAGAAGTAGAGGCTCACAGCGATCCATTGAACTGAGTACAGGGTTCCCAATGAAGGAGCTAGAGAAAGGACCGAAGGAGCTGAAGGGTTTGCAGCCCCTTAGGATGAACAACAATATGAACTAACTAGTACCCTCAGAGCTCCCAGGGACTAAACCACCAACCAAAGAGTACACATGGTGGGACTCATGGCTCCAGCAGCATGTGTATAGCAGAGGATGGCCAAGTCAGTCATCAATGGAGGAGAGGTCCTTGGCCCTGTGAAAGTTCTATGCCCCATTGTAGGGGAATGCCAGGGCCAGTAAGCAGGAGAGGGTGGGGTGGAGAGCAGGTGGCAGGGGGAGGGAACAGGGGTTTGTTCTTGTTGTTTTTTAGGCTTTTTTGGAGGGGAAACTGGGAAAGGAGAAATCATATGATATGTAAATAAAGAAAATAGCTAAATAAATAAATAAATAAATAAATAGAACTGAGTGTTGAGTGACTGTCGTCTCCCAGGCCACAGACATCTTCTGTGCAAGAACCCATCATCTTTTTAACATCATCCAGCCAACTCTATGCTGGCTCTAACAATCTTGATTCATATTTCTCAAACTTACAGTTGTTTTCATATTTCTCTTTAATTATCTTCTTTGGCAATCTGAAAATCTACTTTTGTTCCACAGCTCAGCACTAATTTCTACAAACCCTCTGACCTAGTGCAGATAAAACCAGCTAGTAGTAAGCATATCTCATTCATATGAAGACTGAGAAAATATGACTCTTCCCTATTGCAAAATTAATAAATATTTGAAATAATAAATGTTCAGGGTGACTCAGCTGGTAAAGGCGCTTGCTGCCAAGCCTGATGACCTGAGTTTGATCCCCAGGACCCACGTAGTGGAAGGAGAGAACTGACTCTCCCAAGTGTCCTCTGACTTCCACATGCATGCTGTAGCACACACGTAGCACACACCTACCCCAGCCCAACAAGTAAATAAATGCATTCTAAATGTTTTCACAGAAAAGAGTAATATAAAAGTTGAAATGCTAAGCTAGCATGTTGGGACTCTCCTCTTCACAGTGTGTCTGGCCTCTTAATCCGGACTGTTTTAACTCCATTTGGTAATGGATGTCATAGCTTTGCCACCATCCTATAATGTAAACAACTTATAAATACAGTAACACCCTGCTTCTTAATAATGTCACAATGTGATTAATCATTTTAGTGCTGTTAGACAAATGGCTTCCTCACGATCGGTAACACTGTGTAGGTCATAGGTCGCTGTGTTACCCAGGGAACACCCACTGGTTCCACTGGTTGATAGGGCCTGTTGTTCATGACTGCTAAGTCTATTCTTGAAGACTATAACACTCCGTTGGTTTGTTTTTATTTTCATTGGCACCTACCAAAGTTATTTCAAATTTATTTCCAATGAATTCTAATCTCTTCATTTAGCCCTCATGACCAAAATAGTTAAGCCAATTTTTGTTTGTGTGAGAATTATTAACCCATTATTAAAAGTTTAAAAAAAAATGTGCTCTGGGTAAATGGTCAGGAGGACTAAATAACACCATTATAAATGTGACACTCAGATAAAAACATAGAAAGATAACCCTGCTACAGACAGAACAACCAAACTATTATTTAAAAGAATAAAGTGTGCAGGCTGGTGGGATGGCTCAGTTGACAAAAACCCTTGCATCTTGTTTGACAAGCCCACTCAAGCCTCAGGACCCATATGATGGAAGGAGGGGCCCAGCTCTTACAGTCACAGTGTGCCATGGCTCTCACACATGTGCACACACAAAAAAATAAAATAAATAAAGACATAAAAATAAAATTTTTAATTCAATAAAACATGATGCTAGTGAAAATGATACTAAAATGAGCCAGAAATTGAGATATGCTAGAATTCCAATCAGTCCTTAAAGCTCACACATGCTGTCTTCTGGTCAGATCTGTCATAATAAATCAAATATATTTCATCACTCAAAATGCTTACCAAGAATAGAGTGCTGATTTCTCAAAGCTTGTAAAATAAGATCACCTTTCTTTACTTGTTCATTTTAATTAGATTACACTATTTCTTACCACTTCATATATTTACCAAGCCCTTTGGTCACCCAGGGGGACATGGCAATGAGCCAGTTTGCTTTATACCTACTAAAAATGGCACCTGGAAAGTTAAGCCAATTTTTATTTTTGAGAAAATTATTAACCTACTATTAATAGATTTAAAAAAAATGTGCTCTGGACAAAAATGGTCAGGAGCTGGGCATGAGATGGAGTTAGAGGCTTGGACAGCCCAGGAACCAAGCTTAGTACTTTCTGTGTAGCCCTGGCTGTCCTGGAACTCACTCTGTAGACCACGCTGGCCTCAAACTCAGAAATCCTCCTGCCTCTGCCTCCCAAGTGCTTGTGCCTCCACTGCCCACCCCAGGCTAAGTACTTTCATATGCAAAGCTCGGGCTTCAGTCTCCAAAAGGAAAAATGGGAGGGTAAGAAGGGAAGAATGAAGAGAGGTGGGGAAGAAGGAAAGGAGGGAGGGAAGCAGGGAGGAAAATATGTGGATGAGTTACAAGGGAGTAAATTCCATCTGTCCTCCCTCTGCAAGACCCTTGGTGAGGCTGATCCTCAGGAGCTGTCATCATGTGGCTTGATGAGCCAATGAAACATTAGGCGTGTGTTGTCTCCAAATGGTGGGCTGGATGTCTACTTGGACTTAGCAGCACTTCTCCTGTACTGTGATCACAGCTGCTTGTCCTCTGCCTCAGTGATGAGCAACAGAGCTCTGCTGTCAATTCTCACTGCATCTGTGTCCTTACAAACTAAACTTTTCTCTTTTAAAACTGTTGAGACTTCAGAACTGTTTGATACAGTTTAGAATTACAAGCACGAGTGTATGGGCTCACCCCGTACTATGCATATCTTGATAAAAATGTGACTATAAAGTAGATAACCCTATGGTTTATAAAGTACTTCTTATTGCATAAGCCATGTTATTCATGGGATAGGAAAGAGTCATCTCAGCAGCTTTCTAATTCCAAGCTGCCTGAAGAATGTCACATTGTCTTCATCTTGGTTGGTTTGACTGCAGTGTGTGTGGATCCAGCTCTGCAGATGCAAGCTCTGCCTCCTCCTCTCTACTTTCTGACTTGTTACATCTTGTTCAGAGCTGCAGCTGTCTCATCTGCCACCCTTCCAGAAGAAGAGTCCAAGCTTTCAGAGTCTCACTAGGATGCTGAGCATCCACTGACTTGACCATTTTGCAACCTTCAACATTCCTGACATCACTTTGGCCTTGGGGATGACTACACACACTTCCTGTGTCACTGGGTCTCACGCTCTATCTCTAGAGTGGAGTTGAGAGTGTATCTGTTTCAAAGCATGTAATATGAAAGAAAAAGAGGGGTTTTATAAAAAGATTAAGAATTTCTGTCAAAAAAAAATCAATATTCACTAGAGCCCTGTGTGCTTTCCTGGTGTCCTTTGCCCTGGCAATCTCATTCATTCACAGATTTTTTCAATACCCTTACAAGATATACACACATAAGATCAAATTACAGGAGGGGTTTGAGAGGGGGGTGCCATTTGATTTTCTAATAGTAGTTCACCTTAGACTTTTCATGTCAGCCCATATAAATCTACCTTCTGCTTTTTTAATAACCTCATTATAAATGTGCACTATAATACATTCATCTAATCTCTTTATTTATGAACAGTTTGGAGGTTTTAGATGGTGGTATAATATAAATGATACTTCACTGAGAGTGTTTGTACTTAAATATGGATACATTTGTACAAGTTTGTCTCTAGATTAAAACCCTTTACTGGAGGAGTTTCTTATTTTTTCCTTGCTGTGATAAAGATAATTGGCAGAAACAGCAAGAGAAGTGAGATGCTTATTTTAGTTCATGGTCTTGGGGAATCCGACCTGTCATGGCAAAAAAAGCAGTTCAGGCTGTGGTGGCCGGGACTGCAGATGCTGTTTATCATGCCTTGTCAAAAGCAGATCTGGACTGCAATCAGAGATCTACACGCCTTTCTATAGTCCACCCCATCAGTGAGGTCCACTACCTAGGCCTCCTTCCCAGAGGTTGCACAGGGATCCTGGAGGTCAACAGCAGCTGAGAACCAGTGTCCTAGCTCAGAACCCATGATACTTCACACACAAGCCCTAACACTGAGTATATGTACTTAACATGTTGATAATTTTTTCTTAGGTTCTTTACTACTAGGGAAAAAAACACCATGACCAAGGCAACTTATGGAAGGAAGGGCTTATTTGCGGTTATGGTTACAGAAAGAGAAGAGTCCCCCACCATAACAGTTACAAGGCGTGGCCACAGAGACCTCACACCATGACCTACAAGCATGAAGCAGAGAGCAAATTGTGATTCTCCCTGCTTGTGTGGATCATAGGTCCATTGGTCCATGCTGACAAAGGGAGTAGAGATGACAGACTGGGGGTGAGTATGGACAATGAATAAGACAAGGAGGAGAACTAATGCCCTCCTGGCCTTTAAGGGCATCAAATATGGAGGTAGTACACATACATACAAGTAGTCAAAACACTATACACATTTAAAAAGTAAATATTTTTAAACGTTGTTTTAATTGTTCTCTTCAATTTCACAAAATTTGGTAAATGAATTTCTGCTTAGGCTTAGGACAGAATTTCAAGAATTCTCAAAATTGCCCTATATCCCTTTCTGATGATTTATGCTACATATTTTTGTGATATGGCCTTCTCAGCACTACAGATTAGAAAACCAAAATATTAATCAATTCCAACAAACACTGAAGAGTCTCTATGTCTAGTAACAGATATTTAGTAAGATTTAATTCTTCAAGTAAAAATTAACAATAATATTCATCTTCTGACTCTAAATTTTCTTTCCTCTTTAAGGAATGGTAAAAGTATATGCACACACAAGAATTGTTTTAAAACAAATGTCTTCATGATTTATTTTCAGTAAATGTTTGACTTGCATTCTTCTTTCATGTTCTTGCATGTGAAATATTCAAATCATGTAAAAATGTCTTGAGTATTGTTAATCCCACCAGGAGAGAATAAGATCATGACTACAATTTTTAACCAGGCTTGAAGCAAACTTTATTAATTGCTAGCTAGGAAGATGGGCAGTAGCCTGGTCCATACCCGGGACTCCCTGAGAATGACCACAAATTACATTAGTTAGGTGCTCATAAAGGCAAAATACTCAAGGCTACATATTTCCTGCCTTTGTTCAATTGGGAGCAAGCATACATTCTGACATACTAGGTATGTATGTGTATATCCCGTGCACCTCCTGCCTATGTGTGATCAAGAATATCCTATGTAGTTGGGGCCACCAATCTTGTATACAGAAGTGAAAATATGTGGCTTGTTATCTTACATGAGCAATGATTCCCAGCATTCTAAGAAGTTATCTGTCCTTGGGCAAGTGGGTTTACAGGTAGGTTAGTGGCATTTTTGTTTTATAGATCTCTTAAGCACAGTAATTTAAAACATCACTTTAGCTTCACAGTATAAAGAGTTGTGAATAGAGTTTCAGAAGCCCTGCACTAAGGAGTTCCTGAGTCATGGGACTGCAGACATAGCTCTGGACATTTACAAACCATGAAGAGTCGTGGTTGTCCTTTGCCTAAGGAGACTATGTCTCAGGAGTCGGCAAAGCTGAAGGCCAGGAAAGGGAAGCAGTGGGAGGCACAGCCACTGGCTGCTGGCACCAGTGTCCAAGGACCACACTGTTGGCTCTTTCTAGAACTCTGGCAAGGGAGCTGTCAACTGTCTGAGATGAGGGAAACAAGACTGAGAAGCCTCCCACAGCACTTCGCTCAGTACTCAGTTGACTGGCTTTGCTAAGTCTGTTTGCATGACTCAGGGTGTACAAGCTCCGAAGGAGACAGAGGAGGCAAGTGACAGTAGCCAGTGGAGCTTAATGTGAACTAAGACCTAGAAACAGTGACTCATGACAGAACGACTTAAAAGCTGTGGCTAGGGCTATGGCATAGGAGTGAGTTCTCAGCACTCTTGGCAACCGACAAGAGTTTGGTACCCACCACCCACCACCCACCACCCAGCTCCCCGCTCTGGTAGCTCAAAACTGCAGCTCCAGGAGATCCTGTTCCTCTTCTGGTCTTCTCAGGCACCTATACACATATGCACATGTCCTCACACAGACACATAATAAAAAGAAAAAAATACATCTAAACAAATGTAAATATCCAGTCGATCATTCCATGCTTACCTCTACTTACTACTTACAAATGGCTCTTTTTCGTTATTGAGTTCATTCAAAACTATGCTAAGAGAGATCTCTTTCAGTTTTATACTTTAATAAAAATATGTTTGTGTAAGTTTAAGGATGTTACTAGATGTGTAGGCAGAAAAGAACTTCTGTAATGCATAGATAAACTAGCAATGATTGATAATATTAACTGAATAAGCATTTTTTAGTATTTTTAATGGACGTGGCCATGTAAGAATTTTTTTTAATAATGGGTCAAAGAGCTAGTCCAATGGTGAAGAGTATTTACTGCTCTTGAAGAAGATCCAATTTTGATTTCCAGCACCCATGTTGGATTGCTTATAGCCCCATGTAACTTCAGATCCAAGAGATCTGATGGCCCTCTTCTGGCCTCCACAATCACTTACATACATTTGGTGTACATATAGACATGTAGATATATGCACACACACACACACACACACACACAAACACACAGAAATAAAAGTAAATAAAATCTTTTTTTTTTAAATTTTAGAGAATATTTTAATACAATAAAATCCAGTGGTAGCAACATGATTTGAGTTTCACTTACCCACAGTTAATTCAAAACCAGCTCATGTCTCTCCTGAGGAGATCATCGAACACAGCAGTCTGGGTTGTCAAAGTGGCACCTTTATGCCAAGAATTAATGAGCATTCTCAGGATTGGACAGGTGTCTAATGGGAAAGTTCAAGCTTCATTCTCCTAAGGCCAAGGAAACCACAAGTTAAAATCCCAGTGATCTTGTCAAGCAAGTCAGAGCACTATCAAGAGGGGCAGTTCTTCCTGTCCGTCATTAGCCAATACTAATCTGAGTTAGAGAAGAAAGACCTGAGGAATTCAGAGAATAAAACTTGCTCCTGCAGTTCCCATGAGACTGCTACTGTAGAGGAATCAATTCACCACTGGCAAAGCCAGGAAGAAATATGTTCCATTTTGTTAGTCGTGGGGTTTTTGGTGTGGGTTTTGTTTCCTTCTTTTTGGGTTTGGGTTTTGTTTTGTTTTTGCAAAATTTGCAAAAGCAATAACCTTAAATCAGCCCTCCTGATCTACCACAGGCCCTGTGTAATTGCTCCCAGTAGGTCTACCACAGGCTCTGGGTAATTGCTCCCAGTAGGTCCCTTCAATGAGTCAGTTTCTATTTTTTTCTTGAAAAGTAGTTTCTTTTGACATTTTTATACAGTTTCTGTTTACTAAAAATAACAGAAATTGCCTATTCTAAAAAAACGTCAACACTGTTGGGGGCTCTGATTCTCCGGGACTAAAGTCACCACCCTTCTGACACAGCAGACACATGGTGAATGAATTGAGAATCTCTTAAATAAAACAGTTCAAATTGATACAAATTTGAAGATTTAATTAATCATCTATATCTTATGTCTTATTTAATGTTCTCATTGCTCTGAAGAGACACCAGGACCAAAGCAACTCTTATAAAAGACAACATTTAATTGGGGTTAGCTTACAAGTTCAGAGGTTCAGTCCATTATCACCAAGGTTGGAGCATGGCAGTTTCCAGGCAGGCACAGCACAAGAGGAACTGAGAGTTCTGCATCTTTAGTAGTAGTAGTAGTAGTAGTAGTAGTAGTAGTAGTAGTAGTAGTAGTAGTAATATTTATTTATATCCCAAATACTGTCACCCTCCCAGCCCCCCTCAAAGAGTTCCTTCCTCATCCTCCCTCTCCTCCTCCTTGGAGAGGCAACCCCCACCCCCACCCCTCATCCTGGTACATCAAGTCTCTGTGGGATTAGGCACATCCTTTCCCACGGAGGCCAGACATAGCCCTCTGCTACATATGTGCCAGGAGCTTTGGACCAGCCCTTGTATATTCTTTGGTTGGTGGCTCAGTGTCTGTCTGAGAAGTTCCCAGAGCTTCAGGTTAGTTGACACTTTTTGTCTTCCCGTGGGGTTGCCATCTCCCTGAGAGCCTTCAATCCTTACCCCTAACTCTTTCATAGGAGTCCCAACCTACTTCCAATGTTTGTAGGTATCTACATCTGTCTCAGTCAGCTGCTGAATAGAGTTCCTGTGCTAGGCTCCTGTCTACAAGCACAAAATAGCATCATTAATAGTATCAGAAATTGATGCATGCCCATGGGATAGGTCTCAAAATGGGCCAGTCACTGGTCGGAGATTCCTTCAGTCTCTGTTCCATCTTTGTCCCTGCATTTCTTTTAGACAGGACCAATTTTGAGTCAGAAGTTTTTTATATGGGTTGACATCCCCATCCCTCTGCTGGGGGGTCCTGTCTGGCTACTGGATTCATATGGTTTCAGGTTCCATCTCCCCACTGTTGAGCATTTCAGCTAATGTCATCTGATGCCTTGGAGCCTCCCTTATCCTAGGTCTCTGGAACTTCCTGGGGGATACCCCTAAACCTCCACTCCTCCCAATCCCCAACCTCAGCAGCTGCATATTTCCATTCATTTCCTCGTCCTCTGGGACTCTACTGTCCCCCCCCCATGCCTAATCCTGCCCACCTATTCCCCTTGCTCTTCCCTCTCCCACCCAGGTCCCTCTGCCTCCCATGACTATTTTGTTCCCCCTTGTAAGTGGGATTCAAGCATCCTTACTTGGGCCTTATACACAAATGTAAGTTCTATTCCTTGGAGAGTTAGTTACACAATTTTCCATCTACCAATATCAAATTGTCTTATTCTGGTCTTTCTTAATTATAGGCTCCTAGTTTCAAATCTTCAGATAGCAATATGTATCCTGAAGTTACTTCACAAATCAGAAAGGTGGCAAGAGGCCATAGCTGGAGTCTGGAGTTGAGGAAAAAAAGATAGGATAATATCAGGATACAAATGATCAGATCAAAGAAATAGGAGAAGCGGTCTCTGATGGCTATCCTCAGATGGCAACTTGACTATATCTGGAATGAACTATAATCTAGAAATGGAGGGCTCACCTGTGACCTGGATCTTATGGCAAGAAGGCAACATGCCTTGGATCTGGATCTTGAAGCTAGAAGACATAAGCTTTTGATCCAGATCTTGATGTGGGATGACATATTCTCTTAATCCATATAGACACATACCTTTAATACATGTCTCGATCCACACCTTCAATCTGGGCCACACTTTCTGCTGGGGGCCTACATAAGGACAATGGAAGAAGGAAGGCTGGTTTGTTCTTCACCTGCTTACAATCACTTTGCCAGCACATCCATTGAAGCCTACTTCTTCAGGATTCCAGTTTATACAGAAGACCACCTGAAACACCCAGCCCCATGGGACTGAGTAACTACCAGATTCTTGGACTTTGCATTCACAGCTGGAACAGTTGGACTGCTGCTTACCCCTGTGACTTAAGGAGGTGAACTATAGAATTAATGGGCATTCACTGAGTATAAGAACTCTGATTTGAACCTGATTCAAGTTGAATCTCACATTAGTTGTCCCATTTCTCTGCATAGTCTTGTTTACCAATTTGATCTTCTAGCAACTGTGCTACTTGTCATCTTGATACTTGCATCCCAAAATCATCTATAAGAACACATTATTCTCCTTTTCTTCATATTAAAAATTTAAAGTTAAATATCCTAATTTTATTTTAGATAAGGGTAGAATGATGAGTTTGTTCATAAATGTCTACTCATTCTTAAAATTCTTAAAATTGAAGTTCTAAGTTTGGTATGAAATTTGGCAGTTCATTAATATTTCTATTTGTAAATACTAAATATGGTCTCCCTTATAATTAAAAAAATGTTATTCTAAAAAAAGAAGTTCATAGGCTAGAGAGATGGTTCAGTGGTTAAGGGCACTAACTGCTCTTCCAGAGGTCCTGAGTTCAGTTCCCAGCAATCACATGGTGGCTCACAACCATCTGTAAAGGGACCCGATGCCCTCTTCTGGTGTGGCTAGAGACAGCTAAAGTGTACTCATACACATAAAATAAATAAATAAATCTTTAAAAAAAAAGAAGTTCAAGTTGGGATGAGTTACTGGTTTATTTAATTGTCACACATCTATGCAGCAAACATGAAGTCCCTTTGTAATTTCTGAAATTTTGTTTTTTTATTCTGGTCTTTAAAATCTAATATAAGCCAGACATGTCCATGTAGCTATCTATAATTCCTGTACTCAGAAATCTGAGGCCAACGAATCAAGAGGTTTTTATCAGGGTTGAAGAGATGGCTCAGCAGGTAAAAGCACAGAGCATGCAAACCTGCTGACCCCGGTTCAACCCCAGAACCCATGATGGAAGAAAAGAATGGACTCCTGAAGGTGGTCTTCTGACCTCTAAACACACACCATGGCACATATAGAATTATTATTTTTTTTAAAAACAGAGTTCTAGACCTGGAAATATAGTAAAATCACATCCCAAATCAAAAGAAACACAAATGAAGGTGTAGGGGTACCTTCATATCATCCTACTCGAAGCAGAAGAATCATGAGTTCCAGAATACCCTGAACTACAGTGTAAAACCCAACCTCAAGGAAAAAGAAAAGAGAACAAACAACCCACCACCTACATACACCTCATAAAGAGGTTAGTTAAGAGAAACTGCTTCCAGCTTTAACAAAACATAAGAACCAGTTTATTCTTCCATCTTAAGCAAGACCCTGGATTCTCAGACAATGAAGGATGCTGGTGGTCTCTGGGACAGTAGAAACAGATAAAACAGGCCAATGGCTGCCTCCCTTACTGCTCCAGGTGAGTTTCTAGAGCACAGCACAGGAGAAGGACTCGGGTAGAGTATGGAACACTCTAGCAGAGTTCCAGAGGGAAGGAGCAGAGTTGACGGTGGGAAATCACAGCATAGAGATTTACAGTGTTTGAAGGGAAAGCTGCCCAGAGAGAACTCTAGGCCTACGTACCAGGTCCCTGAAGGGCTCAGCTGAACACACACCAGCACATACCCATAAACAAGTGCCAGATAAAGAACCACCCAGAAGGAGAAGTAGCAATGCCCAGCTGACAGTCAAGGAGGAATGCTGGGGGCGCAACACAGACCGTGAAGCCTCACAATACACAGTGCATGGGGGAAGGTACTCATAAAAGCTTCTGCTGTGGAGTAGTTAGCCTGCGACTAACAACACTCAGATCTGCCTGGTGATTTTTAAAAGCAAGCTCAAAAAAAGCCATGCTGATTCTGAGTAACTTCACTGTGCCCAGAACAAAGCTCAACAATATTTATAGGAACACAAAAGTCTCGGCATCTTACGAGGTATAATTTACAATATCTGGCATCCAATCAAAATTTCCCAGACACACAAAGACACAGGAAAATATTATCCATAATGAGAAGATAAATCAATCAATTGGATCTGATTAAGAACTAACCACAGATGTTATAGTTAGCAGAGAAGGATATTAAACTGGTTATTATAACTATATTCCATATGTTCAAAAAAGTTAGGCAAAAACAAGAAAAGTAGAAAACAGTACCAAATAGAACTTGTGGTTATTAAAACCAAAATATATGTGATGAGAAATGGAGTTTCTGGGATTATCAGATTAGACATTACAAAAGAAAAGATTAGTGAACTCGAAGGTACAGCGACAGACAGCCCAAAATGAAACATAGAAGAAGATGGAGTATTATAATGTGGGACAGGGGCCAAAGAGATGACTCTAAGGGAAACTCTTTACCATGCGAGCATGGGGATCTGAGCACCATCCCCAGATCTCACATGAAGGGAGTAGGGCATGGTAGTGACTTGTGCTTATAAAGCCACTGCTAGAGGGTAGAGATGGGCAGATTCCAGGGGGCTCACTAGCCAGCTAGTCTAAATAATAATAATAATTAATAATAATAGTAATATAGAAACTACTAAGGAAAATATCTTCCACATGCAACTGCATAGGTAATCATATCCAGACATAGGTGCACAGAGGCATAGACCACATCCACACACATGCATATATAAATACAAAAGAATTAAAACTAAGTAAAGCTGTTTTATACATATAAAAGCTTATGTAATTCATTAACTTTATACATAATTATATACATATAATAAGTTTGTATAGTTCATTAACCGTTTAAGATGTATATTACACTACAATCCATAGACCCAAAGAGGCTAAGCAACAATGAAGGTTTTATGAAGGAACACATGGATGTCCCAGGGGAAGGGAAAATAGAATAGATTTTCAGGTGGACATTTAGGGAAGGTGGGTATGGGAACAGGAGGGATAAGGGTATGGAGGGAGAGAGTACAGGGAGAGACAACAGGAATTGGGGGATATTTGGGGGACAATGCGCAAACTTACTGCAATAGAAATTTCCAGGAACCTATGTAAATGACCCTAGCAAGGACTCCTAGTAATGGAGAGAATACAGAGCCTGGACGATACATCTTCTTTAATCAGTCAAGGAATCCAGGGGTAGGACTGGGACACCAAACCAGTCATAAAACCTTCAACCCATAACCTATTCTGCCTACAAGATATACTGGGGCCATGGTGGCTCAGAACTCATGCGAGTGGCCAACCAATGACTGGTCTAATTTGAGCCCCAAACCACAAAAGGGAGTCTGTGCCCAAGATCTACTGAATGGACAAAAATTGGAAGCTAAATAGCCCAGAGACTTAAGATAGAACCAAACAGAAGTAGAAAAGAAAAAAAATAGTCAATGAAATGATTCCTAATGACATTCCACCATACTGATATATTCATAGTCCAATAGCCATCAGAGGCTTCCCTGGCAGCTGATGGGAGCTAATGCAGAGACCCACTGCCAAACATTAGGCAGAGCTCAAGGAAAACCAGGAAAGAGGGGAAGGAACAATTGTAGGAGTCAGAGAACACAGCCCACAGAATCAACTAAGCAGGGCTCATAGGGGCTGGAAGAGACTGAAGTGGCAATCACGAAGCCCACAAGGGTCTGCACTAGATCATTTACATATACAATGTGTTTGTTTAGCTTGGGGTTTTTGTGGCACTTCTAACAGTGGAAGTAAGGGTGTCTCTGACTCTTTTGCCTATTCTGGGACCCTTTACCTCCTACTGGGTTGTATTACGCAGCCTTGATATGAAGGTTTGTGCCTAGTCTTATTGCATCTTGTTATGGCAAGTTTGGTTGATATCCCTCAGAGGCCTACTTTTTTCTGAAAAAAAAAAAAAAAAGGATGATCAACGAATCTAGGGTAGAGAAGAGGAGGAGGGGGAACTAAGAGGAGCAGAGGGAGTGAACGCTATGGTGAAAAAAATAGATAAAAAGGAAAAATATTTTTAAAAGAAGAATAATGATAGGCTTCTAAAGAGGCTGATTAGAGTGAAGAAAAATAAAAATATTAATATCAGAGATAAAAGACATGATGTTAGTATAGATTTTGCAATATCAAAAAGGCATAAGAGACTATTACGTATCAAACTCTTATACCAAAAAACTATAAAATTTGACTATAGTAGAAAAATTCCTTAAAAGATACCAACTGGCAAAGTCACTCAAGTAAAATAGAAAATAGTAGGCAACCTTCTAGCTATAAGAGCAATTAAATTAATGTTTCTAAAACAGCCCACAAGGAACTGCTAAAACATAGACAAGGAAAAGTAATGCCAACTTTACACAGACCCTTCCAGACAAATGAGAAGAAAAGAATGTTTTTGCAACAATGAGACACAATCACCTTGATAGATGCATCTGTCTGTGATGCATAGCTGATATGATGAAGATGAGATAATTAGACTTCAGACCAATGCACGTTGTTATGATAGATGACAACAGTCAACCCAACACTGTGTTAAAAGATAACACACTGTGCCTCGTTGTATATGGTGGTTCAACAGAAACAAATGCACTGACAAGCTTTAAGCTAATAACAAAAGAAAAAAGCCAGAGGAAGATGAACTATTGGAACATCTAAAGAAACATAGGAAAAAGATTGACAAATTTTAACCTGCACCCTGACTTCTCCTAAACTCTTAGGAAGCTAGGGTAAGAAATAAAAAGGAACTTTCTCAACTTGATAAATGGCACCTATAAATAAACAACATTCAGCTAACTTTAAATCCAGCTTTCATTAAAACAGGAACAAAGCAAGATGCCTGCACCCTTTACCTCTTCAACATCAATTGGAATTTGCAGTCTGCAATAAAGCAAGAAAACAAATACAGAAGAATTCAACTTGGATGTGTGACTAGGCTATACAGGGGGACCCTGTATCAATAGAAGACCAAAATTCAAGCATCCAGATTGGAAATACTGAAATAAGACTGCCATTATTCACAAATGGCAAAATTGATCAGGTAGAAAATTTACTACAGTCTGTAAAAAGAAAATTTCAGACCTCTTCAGTGAATGGGAAGAAACCACCACCTTTGCTCCTGGTGCTGTAAGACCAAGGTTTTGGCTGCCACCGGGGCTCAAGCATTCCATACAGGTTAGATGTTCCATTGGGCTTTAGTGTCTATCTTCCACAGATGTCAATAAACATGTAAGCATAAGATGAGTATAGCCCCAGATTTCAGGAAAAAATGACTATTATGCAACAACATGTTATATTTCTATATATTAGCCACAAGCCATGAGAAATTAAAAATTTAAGAATAATGTCATTTAAAAAACTAAAAAACTAAGATAATTAGGAGCAGATCTGACAAAAGACACAAAAGCTCTGGACATTGACACCCACCCGATGTTACTGGGAGCAATTAAGAAAGGTCTAGGCAATAGTGGCGTGTTCTTTATTCATCGGCAAGAAAACTCAATAATCCTAAGAAAGTCATTCTACCCAAATCAGTCCATAGATTTAAAACAATTCCAATTAAAATCTTATGAGTTTTTTTATAGAAATTAACGAACTGAGTCTAAAATTGATATAAAAATTTGAAGGACCTAGAATAGCCAAAACAACTTTGAAAAAAGGATGAGCATATTTTGAGAACTGAGGCTTATTATGAAGCTACAATCATCCAGACAGTATGGTGGTGATGTAGAGACAGGCAGATACACGAATGGAACAGAAGAAGGACCATAAATAGACTGCACACACAGAGACAAATGATTTTGACAAAGATTCAAAGGAAATTCAGTAGAAAAAGATTAGTCTTTTCAACAAATGGTGCTGGAATAATTGGATATATACATATGCAAGAAAAAAATAAACTTTGATCCATATCTCACACCATAAAATTAACTCAGCATGAGTCATTGACCTAAATGTGAAACTTTCAGGAGAAAACTTGTGCAAGTTTGATTAGGTGAAGCTTCCTTAGACGCCATCCAAAATTACAGTCTGTAGCAGGAAACACTGATACATCCGATAGCCCAAAAATGTCGAAACTTCTGCTTTTTGAACTAGACGGTTGCGGAATGAAAATAAAAGCTACAGACTGGGAGTAAATATTTTCAAATTGTATATTTGATTAAGGATTTGTATCCAAACATTTCTTAAATATATAAAACTCAAGAAAGGAAACAAGGAGTAACAGATGTGAGTAGACTTCTTATCAGAGAAATAAGGCGATGACCCAAGCACATGGCAAGACCCACGGTGGCATTTCCTTAAAGGCACAGTGAGACATCCTCACAGGCCTCCAGGCTGGTCCCTGTAGGCTTATAGCACAGATCTAACACAAACAGAACACCCACTGCTTACGGGAGAATCAAGTAGTTCAACTGCTTTGCAAAAACAATTGACACTCTTTTAAAGCATGAAAGGTATATTCACATGTAATCCAAGAGATCAACCTCCAGGGATCTGTCACCAAATTAATCTATCTGTCACCACAAAGACTGCTACACAACAGACATAGTAAGAAACACGTGTGTGACGTCCCTAATGATGAACACGTAAGTAAGCATGATCTACACAAGAACGTGGATAAGAGCACTGTCGTTTGCAACACAGTGGATGGTACTTAGCAACACGAAAAGATGAACCATCGATGTAATGGGTACTATAGATGAGATCACAATAATTATGACTAGAATCCAATTCATAAGTATCTCAGAAATAAAAATTAGCTAGTTGTCACTGAAAACAAATCAGTTGTTCACCATGGATGGGACCCTGAAGACAAGGTGAAGAGTTCAAATGGCAGTTTTTACTATCTCCATTATGTGAACATTTCATTGAAATAACTTATTAGATTTAGATCAAGGCTTTTTCTTGATAGCAGAGCACTTGTTCAGCACACACAAAGTCTGAGAGAGCTGGTGAAATGGCTCAGCAGGTAAGAGCACTGACTGCTTTTCCAAAGCTCCTGAGTTCAAATCCCAGCAACCACATGGTGGCTCACAACCATCCTTAATGAGGTCTGACACCCTCTTCTGGTATGTCTGAAGTCAGCTACAGTGTATTTATGTACAACAATAAATAAATCTTAGGGCCAGAGTGAGCAGAGCCAAACAGAGTGAGCAGAGGTTCTAAAAAGTTCCCCCAAACCACATGAAGGGTCACAACCATCTGTACAGCTACAGTGTACTCACATACATAAAATAAAATAAATCAATTTAAAAAAAAAAAGGCTGAGGTTTTATTC
>NW_022196909.1:66847618-66848748 GCF_008632895.1 Mastomys coucha | reverse complement strand
TCTGAAGACAGCTACAGTGTACTTACATATAATAAATAAATAAATCTTTAAAAAAATTTTTAAAAAGAGCTGTATAATTTATATATGCTTTATTTGTGATTGGAAACATAGTTCAGCCATTAAGGTCACTGGCTGCTCTTCCATAGAACCAATTCCCAGCACCCACATGGCAGCTCACAGTGGTCTGTAACTCCAGTTTTAGAGAATCCAGTCCCTTCTTCTGGCCTCCATAGGCAGCAGGGAACACATGTGGTGCACAGACATACATGCTGGCAAAACACACATACATACTGGCATACAGTAAATAAATATATATGCATCATCAATGATGTATGAAGTGTCTCCCAACTCCCTGAAACATAACGTTAAATATGAAATACATGGGCCTGGTTCTTCCTTCCATAAGTTGCTACCCAAGGCACTTCCCCAGAGCTCATGCTGCAACTCTGAGAAGTGATGGCCTCCTCTTCAGTTCAACAGACTCATCTTCTTACCTGAAACTTGAATAGACTGATGCCACACCTATGTATTTGACTCCTGAATTTTCACTTGAGGGTCATCTGTAAGAACTACAAAATTAGAAACATAATTCCAGCCTTCCAGTCTCTCTTGGCTGGCGTCATGAGTAGACCTTGGGTACAAGCTCTACAGCTAGTCCCTCAACACCCAGAGGAAGCTCCACTCCCAGGTGCTCTGACAAACCCAGGAGAAGAGGTGAGGAGGACACAACCTCTGTCCCAACACCAGGAGTAACTGAGAAGAGTGGGACCAGGCACACAGGAACTCCACCATCCCAGTGGTTCTGGTTCCTTCCAGTCTCTCTGGGCTGGTGCCCTGAGCAGACCTTGGGCACAAGCTCTGCAGCCAGTCCCACAACACCCAGAGGAAGCTCCACTCCCAGGTGCTCTGACATGCTGAGGATCAGAGGTGAGGAGGACCCAACATCTGTCCCAACACCAGGTGTAATTGGGACCAGCAGGACCAGGCACACACAAACTCCACTAGCCCAGTGGCCTGGGTTCCTTCTGGTCTATCTGGGCTGGTACCCTGAGCAGATCTTGGGCACAAGTTCCCAGCCAGTCCCACAACACCCAAGAGGAAGCTCCACTCCCAGGTGCTCTAACAAGCCC
>NW_022196909.1:66786564-66846203 GCF_008632895.1 Mastomys coucha | reverse complement strand
GATGGAAAACATCAACATAAGGAGCAAAACTACACCCTAGAAGAAGCAGGAAAGTAATCTTTCAACAAGTCCACACAAACATAATTCCACCTCTTACAACAAAAACAACAGGAAATAACAATTACTTTTTCTTAATATCTTAATATGAAAATTAATATTACCAACATATCCTAATTGATTGAAATCCAAAAATATGAGGAATTAGAAATTTATTGACTGTTATCCAATGGTCTAATTTGGTAATTGGAGAAATAGGTCCAATATTGTAAAATTTATATACACTTTCAGCTTGTTTGTGAGTGTCTGGCTGTGTACAACATAAGGGTCTTGAAATCTTGCTTCTCCTATCTCAGCCTCTTTGTTAGTAGTATTGTTTATTTCATGTTTTTATACTACACTATGGTTTTTAGAACAGCTTATATATTTCAAAAGTATTTATATACCCAAAAGAAACACAGCCGATTAACTGGGGAGGTTGCTTGTAAGAGAGAGACTGAATGCTTTGCTTGACATTTGTAACTCTTGTATCAAGTTTGAAGAAGAGGACTTTATAAGCTACTCTTTCTCTGAGATGAATGCTTTTCCAAATTATCACAGCTAATGAACCAAATTCTTACCCTCACCTAACATCTGTGCCACCCTCCAAGCAGAACCATTATTCATTGAAACAGTTGGTGAATGACTTTATGGATAGAACATCTTAATACCTACACCATTTCTTAAATGAATGTAACCTGTTCTCTGTGGGCTGAGAATAAAGTTACTCGCTCAAGTCAAATAACTTTGACCATAGCAGGAAGTCTGTATCCAAAAATCTTGCCTACAATTCATTTCTTGGTGTAGCAGAATTGTCAACTCTCAGCTTAGCTACCTTGGAGGTAAAATCCTTTGGTGATGCGAGGGTCATTGAAGTACAGCCTTATTACAATGAAATCTAATGTCTAAAAGTTCTTATTTTGGGTTTGTACCACAGTAAGAGCAAAGGTTTTAAACTCTACTAAATACAAAACAAACAAACCAAAAGACTTTATATACTTATGTCTATTTAAGAAAATACTAGTAATGATATATTGTTTTGAAATATACAGTTAATATGTTTGGAGTTATTTTAAATTTATATTGAGAAAAATATATTTTCACTATTGCTGTAGATGAGCATCTACATAAGACTGTTAAATTGTTGTTTTTTATCAAACAACTTTTATAATACTTATTTTTATTGTTATAATATTTTATAAATTTTATGGAATATGACAAAAAAGATATTGTAGGCATTGAAGGGGGTCTCTGGGAGTAGTTGGGGTACAAAAGGGAAACAAGAATGTAATTTAATTCTATTTACTTAAAATATGTTTTTAAATGTTAACAAATTCAGATAAATTGAAATCATGTAACTTTTCTCATCATAATGCAATAAAAGTTAAAAAAAAAAAAGAAACATAATTCCAGATGTGAAAATAATGATTTTAGAAAAAGAAACAATAATATACTTTAAATGTTAAGAAACTAAGGTACAGGCTGGAGAGATGGCTCAGTGGTTAGGAATTACTGCTCTTGCAGAGGACTCCAGTTCCCAGCATGCACTTTGGATGACTCAAACTCCTGTAACTCAGGCTTCAGGGGATCCTACACCCTGCAGAGGTACTGCACCCACATGCAGAAACCACTCCACCACACACACACAAACATACACACACAACTAAAAGTAAAATCGTTTTTAAAAAAACTAATGTTAAGCACAAAGTAGCATAAAATCATAAATAAAATTATAGTCACTAACCATTTGAAACAGCTCACATTGTTATAGCTTTAGCAAAGTATGGCTGGCGACACATAAAACTGCATAGAACTGATGCCTGCACTGCTACATGTGAGGAGCTACACATACAAGCTTGGCCCCATCACTACAATCATCCATCCCCTCCAAAGACAGAGTCTTTGTTTCCTTTTTGCTCTCTGTGTTTGCCGGTGAGTTAATGACACTTAAACAAACAGAAGAAAAAGAGCCAATAATTCATTTGTTTGTTTTTGGTTTATCTTTTATTATTATTATTATTATTATTATTATTATTATTAGTGTCTACTTGCTTTCAAAAGATAGAAAGAAAGAGGATGGATTTGGATGGGAGAGGAGATAAGAATCTAGGAGCTGGGGGGAGAAAACTATAATTAGATTGTACTATATGAAAATAAAAGATCTATTTTCATTAGAAGAAAAAAGTTATTTAAGAGAAAATAAAGAGCATTAACATAATGTGTTCAGTCTTAATGTTCTCCTTATTATAGGGTACACTATTGCCTCTGTGTCAGAAAGTTTGTGTTCTGAGACAAAGTCTTGCTATGGAACTCTGACTAGCCTAGAACTTGGCCCTCCTTACAAAGATCTGCCTGCATCTGCATACCAAGTGCTGAGATTGAAAGGATGCATCACCAGGCTCAGCCTCATGACTGCAGAGAGCAGAAAGGACAATAGTATCATCAGAGGACAGCTAAGGGAGAAATGGAAGTTATGAACAAACTATAAACTACAGCCTTTGGTCAATTCTTTGATAATTATATTACAACAATTTTATGATATTTTATATAAAGAAGGAAACTATATAATTCTGCTTCCCCTACATACATACATATATCATTCATAATTATATATGCATAATTATTTATTTTGCTACTGACTGGAGCAAATTTTCTAGCTCACTTTAAATTAATAATAACTGATAATTTTATTTTTTCTTCTTTTAGTGTGCATTTGGAGAGGTCAATGTCTGGAGTATGGATGTGCAGTGAGCATGTGCGCATTTGTGCATGGGGAAGCCAGGGCTGATGTCAAATGTATTTCTTTAATAATTCTCCACCTTTAAAAATAAAAGAATTTTTTAAGTGGAGTATAGTGGTACATACCTTTAATCTCAGTACTTATGATGCAAAGGCAGAGATCTCTGTGAGTTCAAAGCCAATCCAGTCTACATAGTGAATTCCAGGACAGTCAAGGCTACACAGTGAGGCCTTGCCTCAAAAGAAGTATCATGCAATATATTTTGATCATATTCTTTCCCTTCCTATCAACCCTCCCAGATTTTTCTACCTTCCAGCCTACACAACTTCATCATACACTCAAAGTTTCTCTTTCTCTCAAACATTCAAAAGAAGACAAAACAAAAACCCAAAAGATGCATTTTTTAATGCCTAATGCCTAAAACAAACAAAAACCAAGCTAGCACACAAAAATCATGGAGGCCATTTTATGTTAGGGAACTACTTGTAAGCATGGAGCCTGTCCTCGAGTGTAGTTAATACTCTATATCCCAGGGTCACTTCACTGGAGAGAGCTGGTTTTCTGTTTCTGATTGGAAAGAGCTCCTTGCTGAGAGGGGGGACTTTGTATCCACTTACCCTTCTCAATGCTGAGACTCTGTCTGCGATGAACCTGGACAGGTCTTGTGTTTGTGAGTTCATATGTGTATCAATCCTGTTGTGTCTGGAAGGTGTTATTTCCTTTGGTTTTAAATCTTTTCACCTCTTCTGCATAAATCCCTGAGTCTGGACAGGACAGGTTGGATAAAGACATCTTGTTCAGGGCTGAGTGCTCCAAAGCCTGTCACTTGCTGTACTTTGTCCAGATGTGTATTTGTTATCATCTACTGTAAGCTCCTCTGAGGAGGGTTGAGTGATGCATTGATCTCCAGTTACAGCAATATGCCATTAGGAGTCATTTTATTGCTATGTTTATTTATCATAACAGTAATAAGTTTTCCCCCTAGACCCATGGCCTACCTCATCTCAGGTTCTTGGACTCTTTGTCAGTGTGTGATATGGATTCAGTTTCATGAAGTGTGCCTTAAATCCCATCAAAAAGTGATTGGTTATTACCATAACATTTGTACCACTTTTGCACAAGTATATACTACAGTCTGTCCTCTGTTGTAGATCACAGCTTTTGTAGCTGGGTGTACTGATAATTAGTTTTCTCTTCCAGTATCATGCACACAGAGCCTTCTAGCACCATGAACAATAGCCAGTAGGGTGCAGCTTCTAGCTGAATACCAACTTATTCTCCCTATTTGATGACATGAATAAGTTATATCTTTATTTTTTTTTAAGATGAGATCTCTTGCTGAACTTGAAGCACATCAATTTGGATAGAATGGTTAGTGTCTGTGGTCACTACAGTCAGTACAAGGCAACCCTTAGGAACAATTGTAAATGTAGGAAAAGAGACTGGTTTTTTTTTTTTTAAGTATTTTTAAATTAAACATATGTAAATAATTTGAAAACCCTACATCTCAAATAAACTCATCTTTTATTGTTCTTGCTAGAATTGAAACTTAAATTAACTAGAATTATCAGAGAAAGGCACTGTTTAATTTTTTTGTCTACTTAAAACCATTAACCCAAAACGTCTTTATTTTCACTCAACATTGTTCGGAATCCTTTAAATCTTAAGCAGGTAACTTGTCTCACTTAGCAAGGAGAAAAACTTGAAGGTAATGTAACTTGATTAATTGAGGTAGCTAAATTGTTTAAGGAATGTGACTCTCAAAGTTGATTCTCATGCTATCAGAGTTTCAGGAGACAGAAGAGTTCCTAAAGAAATACCTGTTACTCACAGCCCCTTGTGCCGAAAGTGACAAAAGACTGAAAACTACATAAGTGCTTGTCTTAGTCAGGGTTTCTATTCCTGCACAAACATCATAACCAAGAAGCAAGTTGGGGAGGAAAGGGTTTATTGAGCTTACACTTCCACACTGCTGTTGATCATCAGAGGAAGTCAGGACTGGAACTCAAGCAGGTCAGGAAGCAGGAGCTGACGCAGAGGCCATGGAGGGATGTTCCTTACTGGCTTGCTTCCCCTGGCTTGCTCAACCTGCTCTCTTATAGAACCCAAGACTTCCAGCCCAGGGATGGCACCACTCACAAGGGGCCCTAACCCCTTGATCACTAATTGAGAAAATGCCCCACAGCTGGATCTCATGGAGGCACTTCCCCAGCTGAAGCTCCCTTCTCTGTGATAACTCCAGCCTGTGTCAAGTTGGCACACAAAACCAGCCAGTACAGTGATGTTCCTTGTAGTTTGAGATCTATGTCCACAGCTGGATCCAGAAGCAGCTTTTATACGATTCAAGTAAGGCTCAGCATAGGCATCGGAAGAGCATCATTATGAATGTAAATTCTTGGTCTCTGACCTCTACATATAAACCAAGGCTCCTAAAAGTTGTTGGTCTAGAAGAACTATGCTGTTGTCTCTTATTTATAGGGCTTTGGACCAGCTAACTATACTAAGACAGGTTTCTTTTTTTTTTTTTTTTTTTTAACTTTTTGGGTTTTTTTTTTTTTTTTTTTTTTTTTTTTAACCTTTTGGGTTTTTTTTTTATTTTGTCATATTCTTTAAAATTTATAAAATATTGTAACAATAAAAATGAGTATTATGAAAATTGTTTGATATAAAACAACAATCAATTGAACAGTCTTATGTAGGTGCTTGTCTACAGCAATACTGAAAATACATACATTTGTCTCAATAAAAATTTGAAATAGCTCCAAACATATTGGCTGTATATTTTAAAATAATACATCACTACTAGTATTTTTTTAAATGAACATAAATAGATAAATAGATAAAGTCTTTTTGTTTCTTTGTTTTGGTTTTAGTAGAGCTTAAAATCTTGGCTCTTAACTATGGTACAAGCCCAAAATAAGAACAATTGTTAGACATTGGATTTCATTGTAATAAGGCTGTACTTCAATGACCCTCACATCACCAAAGGATTTACCTTCATTTTAGCTAAGCTGAGAGTTGACAGTTCTGCTGCACCAAGCAATGAGTTGTAGGCTCAGTTTTTGGATACAGATTTCCTGCTATGGTCAAAGCTATTTGACTTGAGTGATTCTAAGACAGGTTTCTTGAATGGAAAATTAAGATATTAATATATCAACCAGCATTCTACAGTCTTCATGAAGACGATGTGCACATGGAGGATGACATTTACAGTGGGAGCTCAGTAGTGATACTGCAAGTGGTCACTATGGCAGTGGAAGTCAGACGGCTTCTTCTTCACCGAAAATAAACCAGCATAAACCAAGAAGAGAAGTGATTTCAGGATGAACTGCCTTGCACTATGTCCTTCAAGAGATGTACAAAACATACTTTTGCATGCCTGTATGGAGAGGGAAGTGTCCACCCCACTATGTATGACTGACAAAATACCTGAGGAAACTCACTTATGGGTAGAAATGTTTACTGGATCTATGCTGGCCCAGGGAGTGACACTATTAGGAGGTATACCCTTTTTGGAGTAGGTGTGTCACTGTGGGGGTGGGCTTTGAGACCCTCATCCTAGCTGCCTAGAAGTCAGTATTCTGCTAGCAGCCTTCAGATGAAGATGTAGAACTCACAGCTTCTCCTCACCATGTCTGACTGGATGCTGCCATGTTCCTGCCTTGATAATAATGAACTGAACCTCTGAATCTGTAAGCCAGCCCCAATTAAATGTTGTCCTTATAGGAGTTGCCTTGGTCATGGTGTCTGTTTGCAGCAGTAAAACCCTAACTAAGACACATGCTATAACAACTTTATAGTAGAGCCATGGTCAGTTGGCTCTACTGCTTTAAAGCCTTTGGTTTGGCAAAAATATGTTAAGAGTAGACAACAGAGCAAAACTGCTCACTTCATGGTGGTCAAAGCAAAGAGAGAGAAAGGTCCTGGGCAGACCCTTCAGGACTCGGACCTTGAAGACTTTGGATCTTTAGCCTTCTACATAAAAGCCAGACGGGGCAATGCACCTGTAATCCAAGTAGGAGACAAAAAATCTCCAGAGCAAACTGGCTTTGTGAAGAAAAGAAGCTGTGAGCTCTAAGGTTCAGCAAGAGCCCTCCGTGTTGAATAAAACAGAGAGCTATAAAGGGTGATGCCTGAGGCCAGCCTCCAGGTCCACGCACATGATCACACACCAGCACAGGGGTGCTCCATATATACATACAAAGTAAAAGATACATGTTTATCTTCCCTCTAAATTTGCATCTCCCTACTCATAGACTCAAGTCCCCATTCCCAGCTGGGGAGCAAATGACAGTTAATGGCTTCTGAGGGAGGGAGACTCAATTTCCTCTAAGTGTGGCCCTGGTAGGTTCACCATACTCCAGTGAATGGCCCAACATTCATGAGTTTATGGGCAGCTCAAATTGAAACCACTGGACTATAAAAGAAAATAAATTATGATATGAAGTTGGGGAAACACAATTGAGAGGGGTTTGAAGCAGAGTGGGGGTGAGAGCATGATCAAAATCCACTGTACACATATATAAAATTCTTTATAATATTAATTTTTAAAATTATTTTCTTAATTAATATGCATGTGTTTATCTTCCATAGAAAAGCCCCAGGGCTAGAGGCTATACATGGACAGGTGGCACAAAACAGGGCACCGTAAAGTATATAGTGGGCTGCAGAGATGACTCCACATGCTTGCTGTTCTTGCAAAAGACTGGAGTTCAGTTCCCAGCACCAATACTGGGCAGCTCAGAGCTGCCTGTAACTTCAGTCTCAGGAAATATGACACTCTCTTCTGGTCTCTGCAGGTACCTGCATACAATTTCACATACTGACCAAAAACTTACACACGTACACATAAATTAAAAATAAATAAATAAACAAATGCTAAGGTATGTAGTTCTGTGAACGGTGGACACAAGACACAGACAATGCAAGAATATGAAATCTCAGCTAACTCCAAGCTCACACTTTAAGGTTCCTGGGTAAGGAAGCCAGTTTCCTCATTTTGCACACAGTCATTGGACATCATGTCACACTGCAGCATCTTATGCATGTCTATAATGGCTCTGTGTCATACTGTAGCATTTTATGTATATGCATAATGGTGCTCAAGAAGGGACAAAATAAAAATGAACAAGAGCCTTCTCAGAGAGGCAAACCGCCAGAACAGACTGGATATAGTGTGTGTCTCTTCTTGGCTACAAACAGATGATTAATCCAGTAGTGTCCGCACTGCCAGCAGCTTTCCAGCAGCCTCCACTCTGATGACATTCACTGCTTCCTTCCGTCAGCAGCTCCCCTCGACAGGGGCTGCAGGTGTGAAGCCGCTGTGCTCAAGGTGACATCCCATACATTTGCACCATGCAGACTGGGCTGACAGCTTGTCTTCCTTCCATTTCTTTCTCTCTCTTTCCTTTTTTCTTCCTTCTAAATCGAGTTTATAGAATTTCACTCCAGTGCTCCTGCCTTTTTGGCCTGGGGACACTCACTTTAGTCCAACTTCAAACGCCGTGCTCTAATAGTAAGGAACTATCGACTTTATCCTATTGTACCACAGACTCAGGCACAGCTGGTCAATCTATTCTGTGTTGAAATCTTTCATGAACTTGAAAACGATCCCTAAATCTCCTCTCAGTTGTCCTTCTTCTGTGCCTGATCCTCCCTCACTCTCTGCCACATTTCTTAGTGACAAACTGCTTTATCATAGCTATTCCTTCTGTGTAAACATACCAACTCCATAAACTGTTTTATCATAGGTGTTCCTCCTGCATAAACATTCTGATTCCTCCTGTCCCTCTCACTTAATTATTATCCTTAACAGTGTGAGAAATAGAATCAAGAAAAAAAGAGATGTATCTGGCTCATGACCTTTGGACAGACCAAAATTTGAATTTTTTTTTTTTTTTTTTTGGTACTGACGCTTTTGAACAGTCATAGCAATTACTGAATGCTTCGGCTTCTTGATATACAATGAGGAAAGTCAAAGGGATATTGTGAGAACTACTGTGCACCTTAACCCACAGAGACACACAGACACTCACACACACACATCCAAGCACGCACATGCACACATGTACGTTAATACACACGCACACACACAGTTTTTCAGGCACCATAAAGGCTCTTGTGAGTGTCTCTGACAACGTGGCAAAGAGCATAGAGCCCTTCCAGACCCCAGTGAAGCCCTTCGTTGTCCCGCTCATGCCCATCTTGATCTACAACTTTACTTTCACTAACCTACCCATGTGTCTGTTCTTCATGGGATTATCAGAGGGTTGTAGAAGCAGAAGTACTTGAAAGTTGATATGACCTTAGCCAGAAAACACAGACAATGCAGGAATGTGAAATCTCAGCTAGCTCCAAAGCTTACACCTTAAGTTTCCTGTGTAAGGACTGGGTGAGAGCTGCCCACTGTGGAACTCAGGAACTCGGCATGAGTTCAGCTCCGCACAGCTTTGGTCCTTTCAATGTCTTTATGCCCTGGATCCTTTGCTGATTTCTTCTGGGAATCCTTGTCTAATCAATCAGGTGTGTACAGATCCACAGTTCAGAATCTGCTTCAGGGTAAGTGGAAAGGCAATTACCAATATAATTACCATTCTCACTTCCTGGAAGGGTAGGCTGTTCAAATGCCTCCATTTAAGAGAGAGAATAGTAATATTTGCTCAGGTGGACAAATGCTTTGAAAACATTCCCAGTAGGGCAATTTCTATAGCTCATGATACTGTAGACAAACTGTAGGATGTAGTGAATTATTTAGTAAATTACAAAAAGTAAAGGAGGTTTAAGCAGGTGTCATGGGCATTTACAAGATAATCCACTCACTAGAAATGGCCTCACCATTCACATTCTGCTTCTGTAGTACTGTGCCTCTAAGAAGTCTTCTGACCATTGTTGATTCTGCTCTGCATCATGAAAACGTGGTTTTGGTATACTTAACGCTCTCTCTTCCTTTACTAAGGTCCTGATCTAAGGTCAGGACAAGGGCTTGAGAAATTGGAACAAGGACCTCCTGTCTGAGAAACTCCGGAAAAGGAGGGCTGAAAAAAAAATCTGACAGCAAGAGATAAATACAACTATAGAATGACGTTGGAGTGGAAAGGAAAGAGACTAAGGTCTTAAAGAAATATTAGGGCTATCAACTGTAAAGATGTAAAGAGGTCTCCAAGTACAAGCTAGCCAGTCCTTTGGATCACTACATGCACAGTGTTGGAAAGTGGATAGGGGTCCACTCCCAGAGATTTAAGAGCTAAAAACCAGCAGGGGGCCACTAGAGAACTTATGATAAGCTAATCGTGCTTCTCCTGATCTGTTTTCACCTTTCTTTCTACTTTCCACACGGCATTCCACTCTAGATTGTGCAGATATTAGTCATAAATCCACCACCAGTAACATTGGCAAAAATATAGAATGACTGTGCTGAACTGGTGTGCTCTATGCTCCTCTCTGCCCTGAGGGTTAGAACCTCCTGTCCTATATTACTAAACTCTGAAACAGCTTTCTCTTAAGAGGCTGTAGTTTGGTTGGTTTGGACAGTCAGAAGTGCAATGGCACATAAATGAATCAGTATACCAGTTTTCTTCCTGCATATGTACCTTTTCTTTTTTTCATAAGGGAACGGCCATACCTTTCCATTGCAGAAATCAGCCTGGCCCTCCCTTCCCATTCTTCTCCCACTGTACCAATTCCCAAATACAATAAGATGGAGACTTCCTACCAAGTGCACCCATACAGCTGCTCCCTCCGCCAGTATTAAATGAGCTTTTAACTTCTGTTTTGTTTTCCAAAAGATGAGGAACCATTTTCTTTTCCTCTTCTTGCTTTTTCCAAGGCCACAAATATAATAAATACATTGACAATCCAAAATGCACAGACACACACACATACACACACACACACATTTCCTGCAAGGCCTCTTTCCTGGTTGTCATGATTTCCATTGAAAGCTGTTACCTTTGGCAATACTGTTCAGATTCTATCCTGTTTGTCTGTTTTCTTGCTTATTTGAAGCATCACATCTTCTCCATACTTCAGTGAACAGGAGGGTAATGGAAGGGATTTCAGTTTCTTCTTCAGCATCTAGTTCTCTTATGATGGCCCACTTTCAAGCAAATTCCTGCTATCTGAAGCCATCGGAAGCTTATCCCATAGAGCTGGATAAGTTGTTGCCTTACCAGACTGCAGATAATTAATCTCCTGAAGGTCACTATTCGATTCTATTGTTAAATGCAAAGGCAAGGTCAATCTGATAATTTTTATCTCATTTGACTTTTCAGAGGCATGTGATATGATTAGCAATCTAACTATTTTCTTCAACATTGATTTCTTTTCTTTTTAAATGCAATAGACAAACTTTATTTAACAAAACAGGTAAACAGGCATTTATATTAAGAAAAAACTACAAGAAAATTTATCTTTAACAACTTAAACTAACCTACTTGCAGTTGCATTTAACTGAGCTCTGCCGCTGTGAAGAATACAGCTCATGCACAGGTATGGATGAAAGGTTTGTACATATTTTCAAGTATTCACTGAACACTACCTTATATACACATTTACATTAAATTTGAAAAGATTAGATGATCTCAGCTGAACTTCATGTTTGTCGTTCTGTGGTCTTCTACAGAGAAGAATATTCAGTTCTGGCTCATGAATCACGTAATGAACCCGTCCTAGACTCTGTTGGACACCGTCTCCTCCACTGCTCTTTGGATAGCAGATGAGTTTTGGGTACTTGTTTAGAGAAGTCTCTGGGTAACATAACACGCTGGTACTCGTAGTGCTCGCTCATCGAAGTACTTGTCTGAGCAGTAGATCTGCTTGTGGACCATCCTGCTGGCAGGCAGAGGAAAAAACAGGAGCAGGAAATGGGGTGAAAGAGGCTCCATGTCCGCCTAGGGCTAGTGCAACAACCCGAATGACTGATTTCTCCTCTATGGACCCAAACAGATCTCAAAGATCTCATCCAGTCTCATGACTTTATATACCATCCATATGCTAATAATATGCAAATTTCTGCGTCTACCATGGCTTCTTTCCTCATCTCTGGACTCAGTCAAATGCATACCTGATAGATCCACACAGGTATCCTTTAACCTGTCTTAACCTGTCCAAAATCATGATCTTTACATGCACTCTCAATTGGAAAAATGCTTGCCAGAGAGTTTAGGGTTTTGTTTTGTTGTTATTGTTGTTGTTGTTTTTTTTATCTACTATTAACTCCCCACTTTCCCAAGTATTCAAATCAATACTTTTGTGGTATCCATACATCTATTCCTAACCGCTATTAGCCGTCCCTCGTCTTCTGTGGCCAGGTCTTCTGTGACCTGGAGATTTTGTCTAATTGAGTCCTATCGTTTCTTCCAGAAATATAAAAGTTTTCCAAACTTCAAATATCACCCTTCAGCCTATCACTTTACTTTAGTTTTGAGTGGATAATTTAAGTAACTTTCTAGTGGCTCTTCCTCAATCCATCATCCTACCATCTTTTTTCAGCCATTTGCAGTGAGAAAAACATTATCTAGAACAATCTTATTAAATGGTGGATCTAATCATTTCAGGTTTCTGAATGAAATTTCCAATGTTTCTCCAAGAAACTGAAAGCAAAGCCCAATGCGCAGCCTGATGTCCAAAGACCTATGTGATCTAACCTTGGCTATCGGTCAGTCTTCCCTTTGTGGACTCTACTTGAGTAACTTCAACCTTGACTCCTCCCCAGAAGAATGCCAGGAATGTCCCAGGACTCCGGCCTTTGCACTTGTTACTGAGTCTTCAATGACTGTTAACCTATGAGATTCAGATATTTAAGCAAACTCACATTTTCATGGAAGCCATTTTTTGGTTCCTTTAAACCTACAATTTCCTCTCTTCCCTCTTTCCCTTGCCAATACCCATTCCACTCCCGTTTGTTGTATGTTCTGTTTCCTGTCCATAATCCTCACTAGGAGGGACGATAACAGATGATATAGTTGTTTTCTATTTTACCCATTACTGAGTCTCTGGTTCCCAGTGATCTAATCAATAAATATTTGTTGAATAAGTAATAGTCATTGAATATTAGGATTATATCATGCAACCATCTCATTTACCCAAAGCAAAAGAGGGCTGCAATGTAAGAGTAGCTATGAAAACAGATACAAGAGCGACTGCAGCAAGACCACACTGAATCATTGCTAAAGCATTCTGAGATATTTCACCAGAACCTGTAATGTCCAGATCTTAGCATCATCATGGTAAGTACCAGATACTGGATACACATGGTTGAGGGGGGAAAAAATGGACTTCACCGAAATCATCTGGTGTGTTAGACAGTTAGGAATTTATTTCAGACTAAAGTAAATGCTGAGGCCTTACCAAGCTTTACCCACTTTGGACACTTAGCAAATGCACGACTGAGTACTGACCACTTTATTAAAGATTAGCTCACCAGTCTCTGTGTTCAACTTGTATAAGCAGGAATTTTCTTACCTTTGAAAACCATGTGTTTTGTTTTAAACTTGATGATCTGGTAGGTCCATAGTTTAAAGATTCAAAGCTTTCTGCCTGTTTTTCTAGTCTTTTTGTTCTCCTTCTCCCTCTGCCAAGTCTATTTTTCCATCTTCTTTTGTTGTTGCTGCTGCTGCTGCTGCTGCTGCTGCTGCTGCTGCTATGTAAATTGCAAATGCATAGCAAGAAAGCTACATAGCTCACCCTAAAGCCACAGAAAACTAGTCAAGGAATGAAGAAGTGCCTACAACGTCATTATTCATCTGGGACCAATTACACCACTTCAGAACTGCCACAACTCTTCCAGTTTTGTTTGTTCACTTGTTTAGATGCTGTTGATCTGTTTTTCTGCCTCTCTGATTCCATAATACCTAAGACCAAAGGGAAACCCCCTTCTCACATCGCATCACCTACAGGCACAGAAATATCTTCAGGCACTTGCATGTGTGCTCTGCTCATTTTGGGACTGTGGATATTACTGTTAGGGTGTAGAAGATTTGCTTCATACAGGGAGTTATGGAGCATCTTCGGGGGATCTGAGACCTAGAAAACAGCAGTCCTATTCAAGGAAGACCATGTTACCAGGGAGCCCAGTTATCAATCAACGTGCCACAAAAATTAAACCGTCTCTTAGAACAGCAGTTGAAGCACTGTGGGCAATGAATTCTTAGGGGGTGGCAAAACACATGAAATCCAGTCGTCACATTTTACAGCGGATCTGCTGCTTGATAAACTACAACTGGAGAGCAGACTGTTAGCAAGAAGGCCATTTCTAAGAAGAAAATGAGTTTGTAAAAGATCCGTTTGAATTATTAACTGCAAAGAAGTGGCTGGAGAAGAAACCAGTTGCTGGTATCACTGGCTTTTCCCCTCACGTGTATGATTAGAACAAAGGGAGGCACGGGAGAGCAAGGCAAAGACGAAAAAGCAAATTTCCTTCTGACATAAGGAGGCACATTTTCACGCAGTGCCTCATCGATACATGGAGAGGCCACCTACCAGGTACAGAAAAACACAGCGGCCATTGTGAGTGCAAACAGATGCCGAAGCCAGGGAAAACAACACTCATTTTTACCAAATATCATCTCTTTTTCTGCTTGCAAAAGCATTTCTTTAATACCAACTGGACTTATCTAGCCTTCCCTCTGCATCTTGTAGATTTCACTTCCTTTAATCCCAGGACACCTCAAACCAAATTCAATTTAAAATGCAAGCCATGCTGGAGGTCACAAGGAAATGACCAAGGTGACAACTGGTGCCTTCTTGCTCTGAAGCTACAAGCAGAAGTAGAATCGATGCATGTGGAAAAACAATGCTCGTGTTTTCCAGTTCAATATTTCTCAGCACATTAATGATATGATTTGAAATCCTTCAGTTGAAATGAAGCGTGTAAACATGTTAAGCCGGTCACAGTGGTCAAGTCTCTCCTCTGATGTTACAAGCATGCATTCTCTATGTTATAAGGAAAGGAATAGATTTTAATCTGTTTCCAGAGAAGAAGCTGACTGGTTGAAGTCAATTCAATGAAAGGAGTCGTGTGCTTGCTGCTACAGAATATTCTTGAACACTATAGTATCTTCCCTTCCATAGGAAGCAGCTCTCAGGGTGCTCCTTATCTTCTTCTTCAAACCTTTTCTGAAAACTTGGAAGTTTTCTCTAGAGGATATAGGATATGGTTTTTCAGATTATGTGGCTCTCAACAATGCCAAAAGCATCGCTGCTAAGTACTTAGCAGCCAGAGTTTCCTGCCTTCTGCTCTGATAAGCATGCGTTCTTTCCTTGAATAAAGCAATTGCATGTAAGATCAGTTGAATTAGAAGAACCAGCACAGACTAAATTACTCTTCTAGTTTAGGAAAAGAAAGAAAGCCAGAGTACAAGACGAGTGCCTACCTTAAGCAGTGCAGACCTCATCGGGTACCCTGAAGAAAAGACAGAGATGAGTCTGGGGAAACAAAATGCAGGAAGAGCTGGGTCTCTAGACATGGAGAGTGGGCAGTGTCAGCGGATTGTCTCGCCACCATATTCTGGGTTGATAAAGTTTTAGGATTGAGCAAAGAGGCTTTGAATTACTGCTGTTTACTGCCTTTGATGCTGTGGTTTAAAGGGAATTTTCATCTACCACGGCAGACTTAGAAAGCATATGTATTCTATGAAGTTGTATTTATGACCTAAAGAAAAGAGAGTTGTTTTGTGTGTGCTTATTTTCTACATTTTGAGCATTCTTCCAGTTACTTTTTAAAAACTGATTCATTGGTCCCCACAGGTCCAGTAAAATACATATCCTTTTTAATCACCCCTTTTAGGTAGAAGACTCGGGTATGGTGTGTAAGCTCTTCTATATTGACTCTCATTCAGACTTCATTGCCCAGCTGTCTGCTCCCAGAGCACCTACCAAACAGGAAGTAGGGCAGGCAAAAAAGTCTCCTTCCCTGAAAATGTCCACAAATTACAGAGTGAAATGGCCTGCAGCCTCAAGAGTGTGATAAGCTACCTAGCAGCGTTCTTGGAAGGTATGAAGCAACGCCACAATCCCTACAGGTGGACCAGAGGGTTAGGAGTGGGAAGAAACAGGAACAGAGAAAACCTAGCCTTCACAATGAGGATAACTATGAGTAAGTCTTGTGTAATTACCATTTAGGGTCTTGGAAAAGAGAGTTCTCTAAGGGGTGAGAGTGAATTCTTACATAATGCTAGGGTTTTGCCAACTACAATGTAGTATAGACTCAAGGAGGTCACAAATGTTTACAGAGAGACCTTAAGGACATCCTGAAAAAGTAGACATATGCCTACCCTCTGACTCAGCAACTCAAGTCTCAGGTATGCTCCTAAGAGTAATGAAAACAGATGTCTACCTCTTTAGTTTTAAGACTTTAAGAAAATGGCCCTGGTACTAAAATGTAGGATTAGATTAGGCATCATCAATAGGCAATGGCTGGACAGCCTGTTACAAACTGCCTTAAAATAAAACCCAGTGTAGATGATAACAAACATTATGCTTGTGCTGGATGAAAGTGGTCTCACAACTGATCTTACAGTATAGGGTTCTATTACACAAAGCTCTAGACCAGCAGTTCTCAACCTACGGGTCCAGGGGAGTGAGGAGTCAAATGACCCTTTCACAGGGGCTGTCTAAGACCATCAGGAAATGCAGATATTTACATTATGATTCATAACAATAGCAACATTGCTCTTATGAAGTAGCCATAAAAATAATGTTCCTGTTGGGTGTTACCACAGCATAGGGAACTATATTAAAGGGTCATACATTAGGGAGATTGAGAACCATGGATCTAAACAAAATGGTTTCACTGGAGACCGGGACACTATTGTCTGAAGGAGAAGCAGAGCCGGATTTACTAGGAAGGAGTGTGACAGTGTCTCCTGGGACTGGCAGTGTTCTATATCTTGTCAGAAGTTTTGATGACATAGATAGGTATTTGTCAAAACCCACTCATGGTAATGAGATGTGTATGTTTCACTGCTCACAGATTTTACCCCAAAAAGACAGGAGACAAAAAAAAAAACAAAACAAAAAACAAAAACAAAAACAGTGAACTCTAGTGAAGGAATATATATAAAAGGGAGAAATTTCTAATCTTTGCGACCTACATAAAATATGTAAAAAATGGACTGATAGATAAGTTGATACACAAGGAAAGGACATTAAAATAAAAAAATATGAGTCTATCAGGTATATTTGTGAATATTTTCTGTGTTGCACTTTTAATTGTTCTATGTGTTGGAAATTTGTCACAACAAAATACTGGAATAGCACAACAGAAGAATGTTTTAGCGGGGCAGTGGTGGCACATGCCTTTAATCCCAGCACTTAGGAGGGAGAGGCAGGTGGATTTCTGAGTTTGAGGCCAGCCTGGTCTACAGAGTGACTTCCAGGACAGCCAGGGATACACAGAGAAACCCTGTCTCGAAAAAACAAAAAAAAACAAAAAACAAAAAAAAAAAAACAAAAAAAAAACAAAAAAAAAAAAGAATGCTTTAGTAACAGGGCTGGAGAGGTGGCTCAGCGGTTAAGAGCACTCACTGCTCTTCTGAAGGTCCTGAGTTCAAATCCCAGCAACCACATGGTGGCTCAACCATCCATAATGAGATCTGATGCCCTCTTCTGGTGTGTTTGAAAACAGCTACAGTGTACTTACATATAATAAATAAATATTTTTTTTTTTAAAAAAAGAATGCTTTAGCAAGCTTATTTTAAAGGAGAATCAAATTCTTGAGTTGTCTGTAAACTAAAAGTACATTGTAAGCTAAGGGTACATCTCAGTAGTAGAGCGGTTACCTAGCATATATGAGGTCCAATCCCAGCAACACAAAAATAAAAGAATAATATGTGGTCCCCAAAGCTTTGCTTGGTATTTTTTGAGATCACTTCCCTTATTGAAGCACAGGAGGAAATAAGCAGAGACATACCACTATAGAGAAAGAAGCTTTGTCAAAGGGACTTCTCCATACGGGATTAAACATGTTTTATCTGTAGCTTATAAATAACTAGAAAATACTGTCAACTGAGCTTTTAATTTTACAAAAGTAAACCTAGAACTTTTGAATATGGGCCTATTCTTTTTAAGTATATGCTTTTATTTTCATTAACTATGTATATAATTGTGTACAGACACTGTGTATCTATATATGCTGGTGTGTCTGTGTGTCTGTACCAGAGGATTGTCCCACTGGAACTAGTACTTGTGAGCCACCCAAAATGGTTCTTGATAACGGGCCTAAATTGCTCTGCAAGAGCAGTACACACTGGGCCCACACACTGGGAAGTTTTTAGACTTCTACTACTTGTCATGTAAAAACTTTGAAAATACCTCTAGGAACACAGAGAGAAAAGGGTGATCGTGTAATCCACCACCAATAGCACACACCAATAACTGATGGAGAAATATATTCCAATCACTTCTCTTTCCATATTCCTTACAACACTGAACACAAAAATATAATAACTCAGTGCATATAAATCTGTTCATGTAAATATGAGTTTAAGAAAACTAATTCTGGGTGTGGCATCGTGTTATTTCGTTACATTTATTGTAAAATTGTGGACATCTGGATTGTTTTGTTTTACTTTGTTAAAAAAATACTGTTGAAGGACAACATCCCTAGACAAATATTTTATGTTACTATTACTTTTAGGACAAAGAACTTCTGGTAATATCTGTGAGTTTGAGGCCAGTCTGGTCTACTTGGGGAGATGCAGGTCACTCACAGCCATATAATGAGACTTTGTCTTTAAAAATTAAAAAGATTCTGGAACTGTATACTTAACATCAATCTTAGTTGGTATCTGGATTATAAGAGTCCCTGTGGAGTCTTGACCATATGTCCCTGTTGCTACCAATAGATCAGTGATCTCGGTGATCTCGGTTAAGTGTAAGTTGGCTTTTTAGCTTTCCAAAAGTCCTTAGCAAGAGCCCTGCTGCTCCTACGTTTAGGGCAACAGTCGAGTACACTGACAGGGATGTGAGAGGTGGTGCATGTGCTTGGAAAATGTCCTTTCCTTCTGCAGTAATACAGATATGAAATCCAGTCTTACATAAGGCAAGAGCCTAACCTGAGAACACTGGGAAGATGAAAGCAAGAAAGGTGCCTGGCTTGGTGGGGGCTCTGAGCAAAGCCCTGTCCCCTGGCTGACACCTGCTGACTCCTGAGTATTCCCACCAAGAGCAGCCTCTGCGTGACAAAAAGGAAGACTCCTTGGAAAGCAGTGGACATGAGAAAATAAGGTATTTCTATTCAACTGTACAAAAAGGTGCATGCTTGGAGAGCTGTTTGGAAATGGAGATGCGTTGCAAAAGAGCTTACTAAACCAGGAGTATCCAGCAGGCAAGTGAACCCTTGCAAAGTGAAGAAGAAAGATCTGTTTCTCTCTCATTCTCTGCCTCAGTGAACACACTGGTCACGTGATATTCTGGGGCTGGCAAGCACCAGGCAGAAGGAGGTGATGGGTAAGTATTCGGGAATTTTGCAAACCAGTTTGGTTACTTGAGATTAGCCACGATAAGAATAATGACAGCACCGAAATCGAAACTGATAGGCTCATGACTTCTTTTTTCTTTCTCACCTCCCCCTTTCCTAGACTTCTGGGTTATTAGCTCCACCATTCCTCAAATCCCAAAATGCCTCCCATTTCTCTCCAAATTCATGACCTACCATCACCAATGATCTGTTTGTTCCAAAACCACAATGTTCAAAAGAGAGCGCATCCTGTTGTCTCTTGGGTATGATCTCACTCTGTGTTCTGTATTTTTGTTCATAACATGTCAGCTTTGCAAACAGCAGCATTCAAACCTCAGAATCACAGCTGACACGTTACTCACTAACAAACAAGTAGAAAAAGAATGGTAGAAATTATTCAAGTGACATTAATTTCTCAACATATTGTGTCAGCCCTTGTCATAAGCCTTCTGCATACATTCCTAAAACATCAACTGATGGAAAATATTGTTTCAGTTCTGAGAAGGGAAACCTTGAGTCCAAAAAGGGTATGTCACTCACCAAATTATCACAGCTAAGACATGACTTAAAGTCATGACTTAAAGTCACAACTATGACTTTAGGACACTTTATACAAACTACACACTTAAGCAATGTAAGATAGTCCTAGCCAATTAGTTGCCAAAACCTGCCACTTAACACTGTATTCATGGTTTCTATGGAGATATTATTTACACATAATGCAGTGTACGAATCTTAAATGCACCTTTACTGAGTGTTGAGCAATAGACTCCCTCAGTAACTCACAAACTTGTCAAGGTAAAGAACAGTTCCAAGTGCTTACCCAGTCAATGTCCCTCTTTGCAGCCAGAATAGGGCTGCTGTAACAGAATCCACAAATCATGTGACAGAGATAACTGTTCCTCATAGTCCTTGAAGTATGAGAAGTCCAAGATCCAGTGGCAGCAGACATAGGGATCCATATACTCACCATCTTATGTGTCCTCACAGTGGGAAGAGGAAGGCAGATCTCTGAGGCCTCTTACTTGAAATAAAGTACACTGACCTCAAGGAGGAGACCTCTGTCTTCTTGACTGTTTCCCAGAGGCTGGTCTCCATCAAGTGTTGTTGCAGGGAATTTAGATGACAGCATATGAGTTGGGACCACCAACTGAATGTTTGGACCACTGCATATGCCCACAGTTTGCTTTATCATGTGTAAGTTTCTGTCAACTCTAGAAGCTGATATAAAAGACAGCATATAGAAGGCTCCCTTGTGGAAGGCCTTTTTAACCATGTGCTTTAAGAGTAGTTCTATTGCTTGTGTTTCTCATGATGTGTCCACGTTCAGCGCAGGTTAGATTCCACTATGCAGGTAACCTAATGTGTGTCCACTAATTCATGGTAACCTAATTCATGGGCATCACAGCCCATGACAAGGATGTTATCAACATGCACAAGTGGTTTTCTTAATAGATGTTTTTATTCCTTTTGGATACGATCTAAAAGTGTAAGCACCAAGATATGGGTGAGGCACATGCCTACCAGAATAAATCCCATCATGGTTTCTCATTTCACATTTCCATATCTTATACCTCTACCATTGTAGCAAGTACATACTAATACCACATTGGTTTTAATTTTTATTTTTGATATATGTAAACTTAGGCATTGGAGAAAACACAGGTGTGTACCTCAATAACTTTAAAACAAGACTTTGAAAGCATTAGCTATCAAAAACACAAAAACAAACAAAAAGAAACCAGGTACTGTGGTACACACTTTTAATCTTAGCACTCAGGCGTCAGGGGCAGGCAGGTATCTGTGACTTTGATGTCAGCCTGCTCTATCCAGTGAGTGCCACATAGTAAGAGCCTGTGTCAACAAACAAGAAAGAAGAGAAAACAAAAAACAGTCTGAGGAGGTGACTTAGTGGGTAAAAGAGGCATGCATGCACGAGGCGCTGAGTTCAAACCTCTAAAGCCTACAGAAGAGGAAGACTCAAGTGTATTCCTGTTCATCCATCAGGAGACAAGAATCAGAGACTGGAGGAATTCTAGAAGTTCATAGGCTAGCCAGTTAAACAGCAGAACCAACACTGAGGTTGCCCTTTGATCTCCACATGCACACACAGACACACACACATTCACAGACACACACTCACATACATACACACTCATACACATACAAAGATTAAGGAAATAAAAAGCCAAAAATATAATGGACTTCATAGAACATAAATTTTTGAACCAATGAGTAAAAAAAAAGCACACACTGAAACACAAACATGTACACACACACACACACACACACACACACACACACACGCAGTCTATATGAAAAAATTCTATAATTAAACCCAATGGGAAAGTCCTGAACAAAATATTTATACAGGCCCTTCACCAATGAACACAGTGGCCACAAAGCACATGGCAAATCTATGTGAAGCTCCTTCCTTCCCCTTAGTAGGAGAAACCATCTTTTATTTTCACTACTGTTTTTACAAACATAGTAACTCTACACAACTTGGAAACAGAGAATACATTGAAGGTGTCTTTGTTTACCTTACCTGAGACATTCACAAGTAGTTTCAAATAGTTGACCCAATGAAATAAAAAAAAATGTATCTGAAGACCTGAATAAGGCCATTAATATTATAAATAAATAAAACAGTAACAAGAACTGTACATACAGGTGACAGAGAAAAATAAACATCAAGAAATAAAAACTTTAAGAGAGAGAAAGAGTACTTAGTCCTCAAGGTTGGGTAAAATTACTGTCAAGATATGATATAAAGTACAAAAGGAAACAGGGTGTGTAGAACAAAATAACAAAGATACTGTTAAAGAAAGCTTCCAAAAATAAGACCTATGCTCTTTTCATGGGCAACCTATCTCTGTGTGGGTAACTTTGCATCTCTGAAAGCCCAGAGGGAAACTATCAGACCAAAACAGGAAGCTGTGCATGTGCTACAGAGCGGAAGTCACCACAACACGAATCTCTGTGTACCCCTTCCTTCCAGAAAATTCAGATTCCTTGTCAGAAATGACACCCAGAAAGCACAGATGGCATCATGCCTGACTCACCACATGTTTTGGGTACCCATGACGTCATCTTGGAATTCTCAACATATCACGATCTAAGTCTCACAAGGCTTGTAGCTCCTGAAAAGAAAAGTTGTTGTGCAAGGCTCCTGCGAAAGCTGCTCATGGGTCTTGAGCTGCGATTCAGTATAACTCTAAGGAACTTTCTGAAACTAGAAGCTTACGCGAGGCATCTTCACAATCACTTGAAAATAGGAATGCCTATTTGATTTTCAGAAGATGAGCTCAAGCTAGTTCTGTCCCTCTGGAAGAGACCTGAACATGTCCTAGGTCATCTTGTTTCTGTTCCAATCTCCACACTACTTTGTGAAAGTCATTTGATTCCTGGGTCAAACCAAGGTTCTCTCTCTCTCTCTCTCTCTCTCTCTCTCTCTCTCTCTCTCTCTCTCTCTCTCTCTCTCTCTCTCTCTCTCTTCTTTCTCTTTTTCACTCTTTCCTTCTTTCTTTCTTTTTAACATTTTTGGAGGGTGAGGACTTTGAGACAGGATCTCACTATTTATCCCTGACTGTCCTGGAACTCATTGCATAGATCAGGGTGGCCTCAAACTCACAGAGATCCACCTACCTCTGCCTGCTGAGTTCTGGGATTAATAAGGTATACCATCATACCTGGGCTCACATATTCCGGGCTGGCCTTGAACTCCTGATCCTACTGCCTCTGCCATTCAGCAAATCCTACCACCCTGCACCCACCACAGCTGAAAACTTTTTTTTATTAAAACATTTTTCATAGGATATATTTTGATGGCATTTCTGCCTCCCCCAATTCCTCACCACCCAACTTTGCATTCCTTATGTCTTTCTCCTTTTAAAACAAGCAAAAAAAAACAAAAGAAATTCACACATACAAAAAAATCCCCACAAAACAGAAATTAAAATAAACAAACAAAAGGCTGATAAGACAAAAAAAAAAAATGTCCAAGTAAAGCAAAATGAGATAAAAATACCACTGTATTCCTCTGTGTTGGCAATCCATTGCTGGGCACTCTTTCTTAATAAAGACACACAGATATCATTGTTTTGAATCATGAAAGTTCTGACTAGTAGAAGCAATTTTCCTGACTGTCTTTTTAAGATCTTCAGGGGAAGAAAACACAATCTTTCTGAATCTGTTACATGTGGTGTGATGTGAAGAACGCGAAGGAGAGTGTTAGTGGCCATTCTCACTGGGGTTCCTGCAGGGCCAGAGACTAAAGGCACAGTCTAGAGACAAGCAAAGAGATAAAGGACTTAGAAGAGCCTTAAAAACTACAGTTCCATACAGGAGATCTGTATGGTGAAAAGGAAAACTGCTTCCATAAGCTGTCCTCTGACTTCCACAAGTATGCATGTACTCTGGTACACATGCAATCTATAAATCACTAACTATGAAAAATGTAATGATATTCTAGAGACAATGCTACACTTGTAGGCAAAATGTGTGTCTGTGTGAATTTATATGTGAGTGTATGTATGCCAGTGTGTGTGAATGAGTGTGTGAGTGTATGTGTGTGTGTATAAATTTGTGTGTGAGTGTTGTGTGTCAGTGTGTATATAAGTGAGTATGTGAGTGTCTGTGTGAATGTGTATGTTTGAGTGTGTGTGTATGTGTGTTATCATGGAGCTATCAATGACTAGTGGTCAGAGAAAAAGACAACCAGAGGTCATAGCTACAGTTCTAGGGAAACCTTGAAGTCTGATTTTTAGTGAAAGCAACCTGTAAATCTTCTATGTAAAGGAATGAATCCAGTTGGCTTATAAATAGATATAATTCATATACACACTCATTAATAATTTACACTTCAGATAAAAAAATATAAGGAGTATTGCAAATTCAATCTGCTTCCCCACTCTCAGTGAAACTCAAAGACCAGAGCAGGGATGGAGTCCTCCGCTCCTCTCTGCAGCCACAGCTAAAGGAATCTAACTACTGAGAACCAGAAAGTGCAGGTCCATCCCACCAGACTCCCACAAGGATGTGAGACACGAGAGGTGCTATCCTCATCAAGAAATGAATGTTTTGGGGGAAAGCTGGAAATGACTTTTTAGGTTTCAGAGTGAATGACCAAGTATGTAAGTAAACTGAGTGTAACATCAGACTAGAATATATTAAAGAAGCACAAAACAATACTGAACTGCACACAACAATAATAAATTGTACACAGCAGTACTAAACTACACAAACATATTCCTTTCATAAAACCCATGGCTCAAGGAGAGCTCACTGCTTTCCTTTTAACACATGAATCCAGCTGTTTTTATGGCCAGGTTTTCGCAGTTAAAAAGAAGTATAAATGTATTTTTCTCTGCTCTAGCAAAATATACATATTATAATCAGGAGTGCTTTTTTAAAAAAAATTAACCATACCTGAAACAACACTTCAGAAATATTATTCTGCAAGTAAGGCTAAATCACTATAAGAAACAGAAACACATACATGTATAAATGCTCACACATAGACACACAAAGATACACATGAATACATCCACCCCACCTCTCAATCCCAGATTTGAAGCATTGTCATAGGAAAAGATAAAATAGAAATAACAAAGTATGTGATGGCATATGCCTTTAATCACAGCACTCAGGAGACAGAAGCAAGTGGGTCTCTGAGTTCAAAGCCAACCTGGTCTACATAGTGGGGAGCCTGGAACAAAAGAAGGATGGAAAGAAGAAAGGGAGGAAAAAGGGAGGGAGGAAGGCTATTGTATAAAGAATTCCTTTGGTTTATATATGAATCTGTGTTCCTTCTTGCATTTGAGATTTATCTAAATCATAGCACATCAAAGGAATATTCCATTTGGAATCAGTGGGCAGCTCTGCCCCACAAGGCGGAGTTCAGATTCACTTTCTACCTATCCATTTCTAATTGGGATTCTGCCAGGTACTTTAAGGCATCAGACTCCTCTCCTATCCATTCTTTAAGATGCTTACTTGAGCATCTTACACACCCCTCACGGGCTTTTATTTGTGCATAATTCTTTGACACTGCAGGCGGCATGCTCTGAAACAGTTGTTGGGCTTTCTGTGGCCCCCCAACCATCCTGAGAAGTATGAAGAATACAGGCAACGTGGGAGCATCTTGAAGGATGTGGTGCCTGGAGGGGTAACGTGTGCTGCTCATTTAATGAATTAGCACCTTGGAAGAATAGATTGAAGGGAAGGTGTTCCTGGTGGCAGGGAACACAAAAATAGGACGCGGATTCCGTCTGTTTCAGCACTATTTGGCACAGTCAGCACTCTCTAGTTAGACTCTGGTTTAAAATTGATAACCCAGAAGATGTTTTTAGCCAGTGTTTACAGTATCTAAAGATGCTGTTTAGACTACATGACAGCAGAAACCACATTACTTCCAGAACTTCCAAGTAGAATGTGATTGGTGTATTTGGTCTTGAAAAACCAGGATGCCTCTCTGGTTCTCTGGTACCTCTTGCTAGAATTCCCAGGGATTTCAGTTCCAATGCTGAGTCTTCTAAAATCTGTGCTTCCGTAATAGATCCATATGTTTTATTCTAAATATAAAAAATAAGTAGAAATCACACTTGAGTGACTGGTTTCAACAATGTAGGTAGCTATCAGTTAGTTACAATTATAGGATGCCCAGGAGTGTACAGCCACAAAACTAATTTACTCCCACTCAAGAGATTGTTATTATTGTTATCACGATGCTACGAGTTAGGCATGATTGTCTCTATTTTACAAGTAAAAAATCAAAAAGCTGAAAATATGTCACCTCTACTTTCAAATCTACATTTTGACTTTTCCACTACACTCCTGTCTATCTTTCTTGCATTAAAGTGTGTTCTGAAAAGGTAAGACAGCCTCTACACATGTCAAGGGGGCTGCTGGAAGATTCGGCTTGCTACTCTCTTGCTGCTCCCACCTACAGGAAGCAATGCCTTACTACTACGGAATGAATGGCTCTGCCACCTGTACAAACCATTTTTGCAGGTATTTGTGCTATGGAAACCAACTGCAGTCGTACTTCAAAACCAGAGCTTTACAGTTTCAAGAACGCAAGACTCAGGCTATTGTCACAGAAGCTGTTCTTGCCTGCTTCTGAGCAGAAAAAGGGAGAGCTTTGAAAAGGAAAACAAAACAAAAAAGAAAAACAAAACAAAACAAAAAGAAACACAGCAGCTACTTCAAAGCTGACAAAGCCCCCCTTGATGCCCAGAGCAGAGACTTTCGCTTCTCACTTGATACCCAAAGCAGAGACGCTCCCTTCTGGACAGCTCTCCTGAAGAGCTCCTCTATGAGTTCCTCCACACATCTCTGCACATTGAGTTCTCTCAAGGAAAGGATCTCATTTCTGTGACACCACAAGTTAAAGTCATCAGTTTCATTGTCTGTGGGCATTGTCCTAACGTGAGTTATCCAAAGAGAGTCAGGGGTTCAGACTCTTAAAGCAGAAAACTCAAGCAGTGTGCTAAACTGCTTGAGAAACACCAATCCAATTTGTGGAGGTGACATTTCATAGCTCAAGGGTTATTCTTTTCTGATATATTTCCATTAAAATATCATTTGTTAAGTCTTCTCTGAAATAGAAATAACCTATCATCCTTCAGATGAGGGATTACTAACAAGTTTATGATTTGGGCAGCAATTATGGGTTATCAATAACTGCTTTGTTTAAGCAAACAGATTTCAGCAATTTCTCACAAGTAAAATATTGCCCTCTTGACATCTATCTACCCTTGAAGCTGAAAAAAAGGAGTTAGTCTGTTGTTGAGGCATTGGGTGTGGTCTCCTCAGAGATCCCAATCATAATGGAGTCTTGAATTTTCAAGAATTTCCTTTCTCCTCAGGCCTGAGCTGATGCAATACCTTTCTCCTTAGGAATTCAAATCATGTAGCCCCTCTTCCGTCATTAGCACTCACTGCTCTGTCAGTTGGGAGGAGATTCGATAAGATACCTGTGATCACATACCTTCAGGAGGGAGCAGATGGTCTGTGTCAGGGCGAGAGGTGAGGAAGCTGACTTGGTGGCCATCCAAGCCAGCAGCAAATCTAGGCCTGAGTGGGAATGTAGAACAGAGTTACACAGCCAACAACAGAGTTGTTGTTCCATTTCTGCTTTTAAAATTGTTTTAGAAACAATGGGGAGGCTAGCCCTGGGACTCCCTTTACACTCGTATCCTTCTCTGCCCCACAATAATCTAATTACTGTTGCATGTAATGTTGGCTTGTTTTGAGTTCTATTTTCATTGATTTATCATATTCGTTTTTAGTTTGCTCTGTTTTGTCCTGGAGGGGAAATTTTAAGGATTTCAGCTTCTCCTAAGAATAATTCAGGAGGATTTCCTCAATAGGTTTTGTAAGTCTGACCAGTCTCTGCATAAAAGCTACAACTGGAAAAATCACCAGTTTCATGTGAATTATTTCCAATTTAATGGGTCCATGGCTTTGGACTCATTAGTCCTTAACACAGTGCGGTAAGGTTCTTTAAAGACTTCTGACAAAAGAAAATCTAAAGTATGGTATGTGTATGCAAAGTGTGTGTGTGTGTGTGTGTGTGTGTGGTCACATGTATGTCTGAACACATTCACAAGCCAGCACACCCCTTAGGTTGGTGCAGAGGCTACAATAAGAGTTGAAAGTTAAACATAATAGGCAGTCTCCAAAGCCTAAACATTTGAATGCTACAAAAGGGTCTGAGTGGTGCGTGTTCTCCCTAAAATGGTTCGCTAGTAAATAATGGATGATAGAAAAGGCAGGCTTTGTATCCAAAGCCCTTCTCCATCCCAAAAGAAATTTACTGTCCTTTCAAATTCTTCAATAACTCCAGCATGTGAAATATTCTTGACCAAAGTCCTCCGGCAACCAGCTGGAATTACATTCCATATAAAGCAGGGCTACTTCTCCTTTACACAAGACACCCAGCTCCTATTGGAAGAGCTGGCCTATAAATGTAAGGATAATTAGCACTGATTTTGTTCTCTGTCTATTAGATGCTAGTAGCCAGTTGTATAATCAAAAATGTCTTACAATCCCCAAGGAAGAGGTAGGAATGGAATCAGCACCATTTATGAATCACTGATATAAGGGAGTGACCTAAGAAGGAGTGAGGAGGGGACTTACTAAAGAAACCTAACTAAAAATTAAATTTTAATTAATTTATTTAGTGTGTATGTGTGTGAGGGATAGATAGACAGACAGACAGACAGACAGATAGATTGACAGATAGAGAAAGGAGAGGGAGTAGGGTGTACATATGCTAGGGCATGCATGTAGAGGTTAGAGGCCAATTCTCTTGAAGTAGATTCTTTCCAACTACCATGGAATCAGGGATCTAATTCAGGTCATCAGAGTTATGTCTCAAGTGTCTTTACCAGCTGAGCTATTTAGCCAACCCCTGAAAAATAATCTTATCTTTAAACCACTATTGTACTTTGATGGACATGGCCATACTACTTGGCCTCTCCTCCCGTAAGAAGTTTTCTGTTATCTGGAATCTGGTCTTGTCTTCTAAAAAACCACTGGCCAAAAGAATGTGTATAAAGCTATTGTCATGACTCTAAAGCCAGACCCTTAAAGGTTTCGAAGCTGCCAGGTTGGTATCTGGGGATGTTTCTCTATGGAGCTCCACTTAGAAAGGCAGTCTAGCCTCCTATAAGAAGGTGCATGAAAGAAAGGCATCACATGCTAACCAACAGACATGAAAGGCACCATCTAGGACTGTGGAGGCAGCAGGTCTCCATCTAACCCAGCTTATGAGTGAACTTGTGTGAAACTAGATCAAGAAACACTTATCCAATTGGTGGAGTTGAGAGATAGAAAATTGTTTAAAACCTCGACATTTTGGAATGGTTTGCTGTGGAGCAAAGACTAATAAGCAGATGGTTTCCTGCTTTAGACCCAAAGAATGCTGCTATCAAGAGACACCTGTATGAGATGTGGTAAATAAAGTCCAGAGAGGTGAAAGGTGCCAGTCATGACAACATGGTTCCCAATCCTGAAAGAGTCCATCCAACTTTTAGTGAGCCTATTTTGCAGAACCTTGCTCAAGCCAGCTGGGAACATGCATTTGTAGGATATAAATCATATATAAAACCCATACAGAGGGCTGGCAAGATGGCTCAGCAGGTAAGAGCACTGACTGCTCTTCTGAAGGTCTTGAGTTCAAATCCCAGCAACCACATGGTGGCTCACAACCATCTGTAATGAGATCTGATGACCTCTTCTGGTGTGTCTGAAGACAGCTACAGTGTACTTATGTATAAGAATAAACAAATCTTTAAAAACAATAAAATAAAATAAAACCCATACAGAGAGAATGAGGCTAAGGCTTTCTGACTGTTCTCAAGCAGGTTAAAAATCTTAGGCACTATTGTAGAAAGAAAAGAAGAAGAGGAGGAACAGAAGGAGAAGAGGAGGAGGAGGAATCCAAAGCCTCCGGCAAAAGAAATATATGTGGGTTAAACAGATAATGGTTGTCGAGATTTTATATTGATGATTTACTAACTTGGCTAGCCCAGTAGAACTGTCCCAGAATTTCCTTTTACTTATGGATTCCACTCAAAGCTGAGGAAAAGAGTTTGAACGAAACTTTTTAAAAGTGGAAGTGAAGACACAGCCTAGATCTGAGGACTGGTACCTGGGGTTAGACTCAAAAAAAAAGAGTGGTACAGGTATCTGTATATTTGAGTTAGCCCTGGTGCTCCTGCCCTCATCCTGTGACCCACTTGCCCTCTCATGTTCTAGGGCTTCAGCAGTTTCCTCCATAGATGGCCTTCAGCATCTTCATCTGCTGACCTCCCAGGGCTTCGGCAGTTCTCTCCATAGATCACCTTCAGCATCTTCATCTGCTGACCTCCCAGGGCTTCGGTAGTTCTCTCCATAGATCACCTTCAGCATTTTCATCTGTTGACCTCCCAGGGCTTCAGCAGTTCTCTCCATAGATCACCTTCAGCATCTTCATCTGCTGACCTCCCAGGGCTTCGGTAGTTCTCTCCATAGATCACCTTCAGCATCTTCATCTACTGACCTCCCAGAGTTTCCTTAAGCTCTGACTTTTCCTAGATCAGGATACTAAGACAAGCCAGTTAGTCCTTTTTTTTTGTTTTGATTTTATTTTTTGATGAAATTTATTCATTTTATTGTGCACATGTATACATGTATGGAATTCAGAGGACAACTAGCTGGAGTTGGTCCTTGACTTCTACCATACAAACCCAAAAATTTAACTCAGGCCATCAAGCTTGACTACAGGTACCTTAATCTGCTGAGTTCTCTTGCCAGCACAAAAAAAAAAAAAAAAAAAAAGAGTGGATTCTTTCTTTCTTTCTTTTTTCTCTTTTTTTCTTCCTCTCTTTCTTTCTTCCTTTCTCTCTCTCTTTTAATTTATTCATTTTATATCTTGCTCACTGCCTCCCTCCTGGTCACCTACTCCCACAGTCCTTCCCCCATCCTTTCATCCCCTTTTCCTTTGAGGGGGTAAAGCCCCCTAGTTATCCACCCCCCCACCCTACCCCATCAAGTCTCTGTAGGACTAGGCACATCCTCTCCTACTGAGGCCAGACAAGGCAGCCCAGCTAGAAGAACATATCCCACAGACAAGCAACAGCTTTTGGGATAGCCCCTACTCCAGTTGTTCAGGACCCACGTGAAGACCAAGCTGCACATCTGCTGCATATGGGGGAGAGAAGGGTTTAAGTCCAGTCCTTGTATGTTCTTTGGTTGGTGGTTCAGTTTTTGAGAGCCCCAAGGATCCAGATTAGTTGAATCTGTTGGTCCTCCTGTGGAGTTTCTATCCCCTTAGGGGCCCACAGTCCTTCATCCAACTCATCCATAAGAGTCTCCAAGCTCCATCTACTGTTTGGCTGTGGGTGTCTGCATCAGTCTGAGTCAGCTACTGGGTAGAGCCTCTCAGAGGATAGACATGCTAGACTCCTGTGACACGCACCTTTAATCCCAGCACTTGGGAGGCAGAGGCAGGTGGATCTCTGAGTTCAAGGCCAGCCTGGTCTACAGAGTGAGTTCCAGGACAGCCAGGGCTACACAACCAATGAACAGAACCTGTTGACCCCTGTTGTTGAATTAGGGAAGGCTGAAAGAAGCTGAGGAGAAGGGTGATCCTGTAGGAGGACCAGCAGTCTCAATTAATCTGGACTCCCCCCCCCCCAAGATCTCTCAAACACTGGACCACCAACCAGACAGCATACACCAGCTGATATAAGGCCCCCAACACACATACAGTAGAGGACATCCAAGTCTGTGTTCATTCAGAGATGATGCGCCTAACCCTCAAGAGACTAGAAGCCCCAGGGAGTTTAAAGGTCAGATAGGGTAGGGGGTGGGGGCATCCACGTGGAGACAGGGGGTTGGGGAGGAGGTGAATCATAAAATTTTCAAAAGTAACACAGCAGACAACAGCTCTGAATTTTAGACTTCTTTTTTTAATACTTATTTTTCTTTATGGTTGCTTCATTGGGGATAATGTGTGTGCCATGGCATGGCACAGACAGGGGTAGGCCATCAGACTGTACAAGTGTCTTTACCCACTGAGCCATCTCATAAGCTTGTTTTGTTTATTTGTCTGTCTAGTTTTGTTTGTTTTTAGCTTTGTGTCTCAGGTCAGATACATACTTCTGAATACTTAGTTCTCTAAGTGTTTAACTCTGGAACAAAGCAGATGGAAGGACCTACATTACTAAGTCTGCCACTCTCAAGGCTGCGCTGGCGATCTCCTAGACTCCTGGCAACTGTGTGTGACTAGACCTGCTCTCAGGGACTCTGACTTAGTAGATCTTCAGCAGAAACAGAACCGGGAAATCGGATCCTTTTCAAACTATCGTAGATGATTCTGAGCTCTTCAGCTTAGAATGACACCATGGGGAATATTTATCTGTATCCAACAGCATGAGCCTCATCCTGTTCTCAGGACCACAGAAAATAATGTAAATGGTGTTTTAAAGGCATAAAAATGCCACATACCATAGAAGAAGAAAAAATCCAGCCACACTATTTGCTTTTGTTTCTGTGATAAAGCATGCTCTGTGTCTGTGCCTCTGTATGTGTGTGTGTGTGTGTGTGTGTGTGTGTGTGTGTGTGCCTGTGTGCATATGTGTGTGTGTGTGATTGTGCCTGTGTCTGTGCCTGTGCGTGCGTGTGTGTGTGACTGTGCGTGTGCCTGTGTGTGTGCCTGTGTTCATATGTGTATGTGTGTGTGTGTGTGCCTGTGTTTGTGTTTGTGTTTGTGTTTGTGTGCATGTGTGTGCCTGTGTTTGTGTGTGTGTATATGTGTGTGTGTCTGTGCCTGTGCGTGTGTGTGTATGTGTGTATGTGTGTCTATGCCTATGTGTGTGTGTGTATGTGTGTCTGTGCCTGTGCATGTATGTGTGCGTGTATGTGTGCCTGTGCGTGTGTGTGCGCGTATGTCTGTGCCTGTGCGTGTGTGTGTGCATGTATGTCTGCCTGTGCATGTGTGTATGCATGTGTGTGTGTATATGTGTGTGTGTGCCAGTATAAGAATACCCAGTACTGATGTCCTTGATGTGGTCTTCAGCGTTGCATCAGATGTGAAGACATGAGAGTCTCAGCTTTGCCAGTAGGCCCTAGAAGATGGTCCTAAGGGAGAGTGAACTTTTCTCTCTCACATTGTATTGTGAATTCAACAACAATGTTAATATATGCATAATATCAACCAGGTAAATTTATTTGTGGGAGGAATACCTCTATTTTCTTTATAACATAGTGAATTCTGGAGAGTTAAGCAAAACTCTGGTCCATAGAAGGAGACTCTGTCCAGCAAATAGAGTTCAGACTCACAGCTTTTAGAAGCAGCAGAGGATCTTGTGTATAAGGGGCTCTGGGTATGAAGTAGGTTGTCAACCTTCCAAGTCTGGAACTCAATTTTTCTTGTTTTACAAGAGTGAAAAATGGTATCTGGAATGTCACTGCATTTAAAGACAAATATTCCGAACATTCTTTGTGGCATCTTTACTCTGTAGACTTTCTATCCCCTTAGCAAATGACTTCCCAGTGCTTCCTACTCCCACCTTAATCCTGATTTTCCCAAAACACTCTTTTCATCTTCAGGCCTTTCCCTGAAGTTCCTACTGCTCATCAAACAGACACCCCATCCCACATAGTCTATAGAAATAGAGTACTTCTTTGATCGATGGGTTGTAATACTGACATCTGTGACCTCTCTCCTGCTGAGGACCTAGTACTTTGAAAGACCCTGAGCCTCAGCCTACTTGTCTCTAAAACTTTCCGGGGCTGAGTAGACAGGAGTTAAAGAACACTTGTGTAATAAGTAGGTTTTAAACAAACAGTAATTATTATATAATAATTCTACTAGTGGCTGGCTTCATGGCTTTAAACCAAGCACTTGGGGGGGGGGTGGCAGAGATTTTTGTCTCAAAAAAAAATCTAATAAAGTATAATATCTATTACAGCCCAAGTGTTAATTACAGGTATGAAAAACATTACATTAAGGAGATCAGATATAATGTACATTTGTTTCTTAGCCACAGAATCAAATGTGTGAATGCCTACGCCCATGCCTACCCAGGAGACACTGTGGTTTGTGTCTTGTGAGTGGTGTAAACTTACCGTATGATGAGTATTCTCTCATATTCTTTTGTATTCTCTCTCTCTCTCTCTCTCTCTCTCTCTCTCTCTCTCTCTCTCTCTCTCTCTCTCTCTCTCTCTGTCTCTCTCTTTCCTTTCCTTCCATCCCCTTCTCTTTCTCTTTCTCTCTCTTCTGCACCCCTCTCTCCACAGCACTGTACCCAAAATTTAGCAAACAGTAATCATTCTGTGATTTTGGTCTCACTAATGGGCTCACTAGTCCTATACCATTCTTTGAGATAAATGTACAAATTCTCCAAACTAAGAATTAAAGGAAAAATTAATCCCAGCACTTGGGAGACAGAGGCAGGCAGATTTCTGAGTTTGAGGCCAGCCTGGTCTACAGAGTGAGTACTAGGACAGCCATGGCTATACAAAGAAACCCTGTCTCAAAAAACCAATATATATACATATATATATATATGTATATATAGTATATTCCCTTCTGTTGCTTAATTTATTTAAAATTCATCCCCATCACTTAATTAACATCATTTATTCTGGTATAATTTTACACTTGTTGCTTTGTTCAAAACTTTTTTGTTTTTTTTTTTTTAAGCTCAGAGCACTATGTGTTTCGTATTTTCTCCCTCTGCTCATTGAGCTGCATGGTTCCAGGCAAACTGTGATTAAGAAAATGAGGTTTGCTTTTAATCAATTAAATTAAAAAGTTGGCACAATGAAGCTCATAACTCCTTAAAATAATGACTAAATAAAAAAGAGCTAGTTTAATATTTAGCACAGTGAGACAGCCATCAGAAAGTAATAAAACCAGACATATTTAAAGAGATAAAAGTGTCAGACCTATGTAATGCATATGGTTTATCCCAATAACCTCTAAAATTAGCATTGTCCCATACTGTACCTGCTGATCATTGTGCCTCAAACCAAACGCACCATCATGTTCCAGAGCCATAGCTCCTGAGTCCCTTATATCCTCAGCAAAGAAACGCAGTGAGAAAACCATAAAAATATCTTTTTGTTTATTTGTTTGTTTTCTTTTCTTTTCTTTTTGTTTTTGTTTTTTGAGACAGGGTTTCTCTGCGTAGCCCTGGCTGTCCTGGAACTCACTCTGTAGACCAGGCTGGCCTCGAACTCAGAAATCCGCCTGCCTCTGCCTCCCAAGTGCTGGGATTAAAGGAGTGTGCCACCACTGCCCGGTCCTTTCTCTACCTTTTAGTTTGGACAAGGGTTTGTTTATCTTGTTGATGTTCTCAAAGAACTAAATCTTTGCTTCACTGACTTTTTTTTGTATTATTCTCTTTGTTTCTATTTCATTCACTTAAGTCCTCAGCTTGATTCTTTCTTGCTGTCTACTCCTCTTAGGTATGTTTGCTTCCTTTCATTCCAGAGCTTTCAGTTGTACTGTTAAGTTGCTAGTATGAAACCTAGCAATTTTTTTAATGTAGCTAGACTTAGTGCTATGAACTTTCCTCTTAACACCACTTTCATTGTGTACCTTAAGTTTGGTATGAGCTGGGCAGTGGTGGCGCACACCTTTAATCCCAGCACTTGGGAGGCAGAAGCAGGCAGATTTCTGAGTTTGAGGCCAGCCTGGTCTACAGAGTGAGCTCCAGGACAGCCAGGACTACACAGAGAAACCCTGTCTCAAACAAACAAACAAACAAACAAACAAACAAACAGGTTTGGTATGCTGTGTACTCATTTTCATTGAATTCTAGAAACTCTTTGATTCTTTTCTTTTCTGTTTTGACCCATTTTTCATTTAGTAGAGAGTTGTTTAGTTTCCTTGAGTTTGTAAGCTCTCTATTGTTTCTATTGTTGATACTCAGCTTTAATCCATGGTGGTTTAATAGGAAGTAGAGAGTTATTTCAATTTTTTTTTTAATCTCTTGAGACTTGCTTTGTGTCCACATCTGTGGTCAATTTTGGAGAACATTCTGTGAGGTGCTGAGAAGTTATATTCTTTTATGTTTGGGTGAAATGTTCTGTAAATATATATAGGTCAATTTGGTTTAACATCTGTTAGTTATGGTAATTCTGTTTAGTTTTTGCTTGTTTGACCCGTCTGTTGGTGACAGTGAGGCTACTGATGTCTCCCACTATCTATATGGGAGGGTCAGCTGTAGTAGTTTCTTTTACATAAGTGGGTGCCCTTGTTTGGGGGGCATGGATGTTAAGAATTGAAATGTCATCTTGGTGGAGTTGTCCTTTGGTGAATATGAAGCTCTTTTCCCAATCTCTTTCGATAGTTTTATATTGAAGTCTATTTTGTTAGTTATAAAAATGGCTACATCAACTTACTTCTGAGGTCGCTTTGCCAAGAATTTCGTTTTCCAACCCTTTACCATGAGGTAATGACTCTTCTTGATGTTGAAACATGCTTCATGTAGGCAGCAGGAGAGATCCTATTTTCACATCCATTCTGTTAGTCTCTGTCATTCTATTGGGGAACTGAGACCATTAATACAGGGAGATATGACTAATGATTGTTAATTCCTGCTATTTTGTTGTTATTGGTGGTGCTGGTGATTGTGGTGGTGGTATCTGTGTGTGTGTGTGTGTGTGTGTGTGTGTGTGTGACACATACAAACATGTACACATGCTTCCCTTCTTTTGTTTTGGTGGTGTGAGATTAACTTCCTGTGTTTTCATGGTTGGGTTGGAGTTTTCCTTCTAGCACCTTTTGTGAGGTTGGATTTGTAGATACATATTGTTTAAATTTGATTTCATCATGGAATATCTCATTTTCTCCATTTATGGTGATTGAAAGTTTTGCTGGATATAGTAATCTGGGCTAGTATCTTTGGTTTCTTAGTCTGTAGCGCATCTGTCCAGGCTCTTCTGGTTTTTAGAGTCTCCATTAAGAATACAGGTGTAATTCTGATAAGTCTACCTTTATATGTTACCTGGTCTTTTTTCTTTACTTACAACTTGCTGTGCAACTAAGATTCATTTTGAACTACTTGAAACACAGGAGTACAACTTTCCAAGTGCTGGATGGATCCCAGGTGAGTGCCACCACCCCAGACATTATAAGACTATCTTAATGAAAGTCAGAAGTGTGACATATTGAAAACCTAGGTTTGCTTCATAGTCAAAATTTTGAACTAAAAAAAAAAAAAAATCTGACTTTAATTTGGTGTTAGGAAACTTTTTAAAAAGAAAACAATGGTGTAATGACTATTCCTCATTGTCAACTTGACTATACCTGGAATGAACTACAATTCAGAATTGAAGGACTTACCTGTGATCCAGATCTTGAGGCTGGAAGACACAAGTTTCTGACTTGGATCTTAGCATGGAGATCTTGACACATAGTGACTATGAAAAACTTAGGCCCATGCCTTTAATCCCAGCACTTGGGAGGCAGAGGCAGGTTGATTTCTGAGTTCGAGGCCAGGCTGGTCTACAGAATGAGTTCCAGGACAGCCAGGACTACACAGAGAAACTCTGTCTCAAAAAAAAAAAAAAAGATTAGGCCCAGGCAAGGTAGTACACTCCTTTAATCCCCAGAGACTAAGGCAAGGAGAGCTCTGAGTTCAAGGTCAGCCTGGGACAAAACAAGTCCCAGATCCAGGTGTGGTGGTCCACACCTTTAATCTGGGCCACACCTTCTGCTGGAGGCCTACATAAGGACATTGGAAAAAGGAAGATTCACTCTCCTTCACCACTCTTTACTTGCCAGCGCATCTGTTGGAATCTACTTCTACAGAAGAAACAGCTGCCTTGTGGGACTACTAGGTTCTTGTACTTCCAATTCATAGCTGACCACTGTTGGAGAGTTGGACTACAAACTATAAGTCATCATAATAAATTCACTCAATATAAAAGGACATTCCATATGTTCTGTGACTCTAAAGAACCCTGACTAATACAAAAGGCTAGGCATTTTCCACTATTCACTGTTGCATGCCCATTTTCTTGACTATCTAATCCATCTGTTACTGGTAGGTTGTCTCTAGATTATTATCTATCTATTAAATTCCAACACCTACTACAGATCTCTCTTTTCAGGCTCTCCTCAATGCACTGGCATGCAGAAGTTTAAGAAGAGAGCGATGGTATCTGTTACTTTGTTAGTATAGTTTTGTTAAATTTCCCAGTGCTGGCCTTTGTAGCAGAGAATTGCAACCTAGTCTATACATTTTACTGTGATCATACGGCTATCCTTGACCTGAGAACCTATGCTTTCAGAGAACACTGTCTTCCTGAGATTTAAGAAGTTTAAGAACGAATTGTCCCACTATTCCTTCTGGCCACTTGGGCTTTCGGTTTAGAACTGATCATGTCTCCTTGTAATATCTGAGTATCCAACCAGAATAACACAGCTTCATCACCTAGAAGCCCATAAGATATCTATTACACACAAAACAAGTGTTCAAAAATCTGTATAGTATAAGATCTATCGAAGGATTAGGACTTTGTTGACATTGTTCTTCCTAAGTTTAGTGTAGATGAGGAAAAAACTAACCAGATGAAACTGCACAAGAGAAAGATAGTCACTGTGGCTGCTGGTCACTAATGTGGCTCTTTATGTGCTATCTGGTGTCATTTTCAAATAAATGCATGTACATGAATGTATTGGGTCAAGTGTGTAAGTGCCTCTTTCTAGTGATTGGTATAAAGCTTAGATAGATTGAGGTTCAAGGCCAGCCTGGGCTGCATAGCATTGCATCTTATGATCCTCTTTCAAAAAAAAAATTAAAAACCATAAAAACAGTTTAGATGATAAGTATTCTTCTGGACAATATCTCCAAATGGATTGCTTTTCCTATTTTCTCCACTTTACATGTAATCCCTTTAGACACCCCACAATACACAGAACAAAATCCAAACTTGTTCAAAATGATGAAGGTCCAACTTGCTGATCAACTCCACAAAATCTCTTCTCAGCCTCTCCCTTCAGGTCAAGGGAGGTGGTGGTGAGGAGTCCAGATCCTTCCTTTAGGAGAGGCTACATGCCTATCTTCTCTGCTTAGGACTGTGTGGACCCTGACTTATGCATCCTAGCAGGAAACAGATTCAGATTCAAGTGTGTGGGACCTGCCACTCTTCCACTTCAAATCACAAGGAGAAAGGACGGGCCAGCTCTCCAAGGCAGGATAGGAGAATTGTATCCATCAGATGAGCCCAGGCAGGGACCAGAGGAGGATCCCAAGCACTGGGGCAGCAAATGCACAAGATAAGAAATCGGTGGCCCAAAAATCCATTAAAAAGAAAGTGACCATAACATTTAATATAAATATCTTTAAGAACGCACTCTCCTCGCCAATGAGATTAGTGACCTGGAAAGTCAAACAGAGCAATTTGTTCAAAGCAAAATAAAATCTAATGCCATGGGAAGAATGAGACAGAAAAGCTGCAAGACTTTTAAATTACAGATAGGCAGCAGCAGGGTGCGGTGCACACCTTTAACCCCAGTACGCGGGAGGCAGAGGCAGGCGGGTTTCTGTGAGTTTGAGACAAGCCTGGACTACAAAGAGAGTTTCGTGTCAGCCAGGGCTGATACACAGAGAAACCCTGTCTCAAACAAAGCAAAACAAAACCACTACAGATAGGCATGGTGGCTCAACCATAATCTCAGCAGCAATTGGGAGGTTGGAAGCCAGCCTAGGCTACAGAGCAAGACCATGCCCCACCTCACACCCCCAAAAGCTGAGACTCATAGATAAGATTAATTCACAAGGTTTGGAATAAAGAGCATTAAAACTCCCATGAACTTAAATACAAGTGTAAATTTTTATTTAAAGTCAAGTATATTAATGCATGCCTTTAATCCCAGCACTCAGGAGGCAAAAGCAGAGAGACCTCTACAAGTTCAAGTCGAACCTGGCCTACATAGTGAGTTTCAGATCTGCCAGGCTATACAGTGAGATTTTGTCTTAAAACAAATAAATAAAATACAGATATATTTTTAATTATAATTTTTTCTATCAACATTCAGAATGTCAAGCATAAAGAGGAAATTATAAAAGGTTCACAGAAATGTGAAAATGGTTTTCTTAAGCTTTGAATCCAGATGTTCTAGCAGATCCAGGTGTGAGGGAAAAAATGGAAAAAAATTTCTCTCAGATTCTGAGATTAAATTGCTTTAAACCTAACCTCCAGAGTTATTAATTATTTATAAGAATTAAAGATAAATCTGAGGGCATAAAAAGACTTGACAAAATTTCAACATAAATTACTTAGTACAGCACTTAAAGAAAAGATGAGGGAAAGAAGTCTAGACTAAAAAAGAATAATAAAGAGCTCGTTTAACTCCAGCACTCAGGAGGCAGAGGCCGGTGGGTCTCTGTGAGTCTGAGAACAGACTTTAAAGGCTAGACTTGCAACCAAAATATTGAGACAGTTCCAGGCTAACCAGTGAGTGAGATCCTGTCTCAAATAAGTAAATAACGGTACTCAATTCTTTATTCAGTTCAAATGGTCATTATTTGTTGAGAAACTAAAACACTTAAGGCAATTATATGAATTCTAGAAATAATCAACTTCTTCAAGAATTTTCTTAGCTGGGCGGTGGTGGCACACGCCTTTAATCCCAGCACTTGGGAGGGAGAGGCAGGTGGATTTCTGAGTTTGAGGCCAGCCTGGTCTACAGAGTAAGTTCCAGGACAGCCAAGACTACACAGAAAAAAACCTGTCTCGAAAAAAAACAAAAAAAAAAAAAAAAAAGATTTACTTTATGGGCTGGCGAGATGGCTCAGTGGATAAGAGCACTGACTGCTCTTCCAAAGGTCCTGAGTTCGGATCCCAGCAACCACATGGTGGCTCACAACCACCCGTAATGAGATCGGACGCCCTCTTCTGGTGCATCTGAAGACAGCTATAGTGAATTACGCTGGAGTGAGCGGGCCAGAGAATAGCACATGAGAATAACACATGATGGCTCACGGCCATCTGGACAGTGTACTCATACACATAAAACAAATTAAATAAACCTAAAAAAAAGAATTTTCTTTATTTATTCATTTTACAATCCAATATTAGCCCTTCCTCTCCTCCCAGTATCCCCTCACACAATTCCTTCCCCTACTCCATCTTTCCCTTTTTCAGAAGGGGAAGCCCCCCTCTGGGTGTTACCTCCCTACCAACAGGCCTCCAAACATCTGCCTCCCCACCATCCCAAACACATCCCACTCCCCCATCCCCATACATCACGTTGCTGCTGGACTAGACACATCTTCTCCTACTGAGACCAGACAGACTTGGGCGGGCAGGCAGGCGGCCAGGCGGGCAGGCAGGCAGGCAACAAGCTTGGGGACAGCCACGCTCCAATTGTTAGGGTATTCCCATGAAGACCAAGCCGCTTATATGTGTAGGGTCCTAGGTCCAGCCTATGCTGGCTTTTTGGTTGGTGATTCAGTCTCTGGGAGCCCTCAAGGGTCCAGGTTAGTTGACTCTGTTGATCTTCCTGTGGAGTCCCTGTACTCTTCAAGACATTCTCTCAACTCTTCTGTAAGACTCCCAGAGCTCCATTTAATATTTAGGTATGGATCTCTGCACCTCTTTCCATTGGCTGCTGGGTAGAACCTGTCAGAGGACAATTATTCTAAGTTCCTGTCTTTGTAGATTGTCCCAGGCAGACCCACAATAAATCAACTTTCTAAAATAGCACATGGAGCCGGGCGGTGGTGGCGCACCCCTTTAATCCCAGCACTTGGGAGGCAGAGGCAGGCGGATTTCTAAGTTCGAGGCCAGCCTGGTCTACAGAGCGAGTTCCAGGACAGCCAAGGCTACACAGAGAAACCCTGTCTCAAAAAAACCAAAAAAAAAAAAAAATAGCACATGGAAACATTAGAAGAGAGAGAAACTTTGCCAGGAGGAGGTGGTGAATACCTTTAATCTCAGCAATCAGAACTGAGGCAGGTAGATCTTTTGAGTTCTAGAGGAGCCTGGTCCACAGAGGGAGTTCCAGGGCAGCTGGGACTACACAGAGAAACTGTCTCAGAATACCACCACCCTTAAAGGGGAGAGGGGTAGAGAGAAAAATGGGAAATGGGATATTACTTATTCTTGTTCATGTTTGGTAAATATTGAAATTCAATCTTTAAATTCAGATTCTGGGTTATAATGACTTTATGCCCCGTTGGCAAAGTAAATGACATTCTTATTATTACTAACCTCTGATTAAAGTTTAGCACCACCATCCCTCCAATGAAGATGACATAAATACGTACATCTCTTTTCTTTTGATGCATGTCTTAGTTAGGGTTTTACTGCTGTGAACACACACGATGACCAAGACAACTCTTATAAGGACAACATTTAATTGGGGCTGGCTTACAGGTTCAGAGGTTCAGTCCATTATCATCAAGGCAGGAGTATGGCAGCATCCAGTCAGGCATGGTGCAGGAGGAGCTGAGAGTTCTTCATCTTCATCTGAAGGCTGCTACGAGAAGATTAGTTTCCAGGCAACTAGAGCCAATGTATAAAAGCCCACGCCCACAGTGACACACCTACTTTAACAAGGCCACACTTTTTAATAGTGCCACTCCAGGGGCCAAGCATATACAAACCAGCACAATGCATATATGTGAAATTTTCCCTGTGATCATTTTTAGATCCATCTATGGATTGCACATAATCTCCAAGATCCTGGCTTTCAGATGACCCTGCAAGAAAGCTGGCTCTCTGTTGCCAAATATGCCAAGTTGTTAATGTCTCACAATAGTGACCCAGCGGCCTCTATTTTGATTTCTGAAAATCATGTCTCTATGGAGATATGAAAGGAGGCAAGTTTATGACACAGATGACTTATAAGCTGAAAGTTTAAATCTTGTAGTTCCAAGGAAACCACATAGTGGAGGCAACTGCTGAAGTGCTCTTTAAAGAACTTGGCCTGCTGAGGTGGCCGAGGGGGTAGACAATGCTTGCCACCAAGCCTGACCATCTTAGTTCAATATCTGGGACCCAAATGGTAGAAGAGAATGGACTTCCAGAAGTTGTCCTCTGACCTCTCATGTATACCATAGCATGATTCTGTCACCTTCCACTTCCACACACAAAAGAAATAGATGTAATCAATGGCAATGGGTTTTGAAAGCATAAAGTGCCTTCACAGACCACAGGCATCAGCGGCCACCCTGTGGCAAGTCCCATGACAGTGAAGGTATTGTCTTACTGGCCTGATTCTTGGTTTCCTTTCTTTGTACACAATGCTTTGTGTTACACATAGTATATTATACAAAAAGGATTTGTGTGATTTTATTCTATGAAGTTACTGAGTATATTGAAAATAACATTTTGAGGGGCTGGAGAGATGGCTCAGTGGTTAAGAGCACCGACTATTCTTCCAAAGGTCCTGAGTTCAAATCCCAGCAACCACATGGTGGCTTACAACCATCCGTAATGAGATCTGACTCCCTCTTCTGGAGTGTCTGAAGACAAGCTACAGTGTACTTACATATAATAAATAAATAAATAAATAAATAAATAAATCTTAAAAAAGAAAATAACATTTTGAAAAGGTTATAAACATGATCAGGAAACATGTGCATATTATCTGAATATAGTTTTTGGTTTTAACTAATAGGAAAGTGTCCATAGACTTCAGCTGCCTAAGGGCTATATTGGCCTTTTTATGAGGATGAAAATGACCTAAAGGGCGCTAACAAAGAGGAAGAAAACTGAGATCTTAGTAAAGAGGAGGAGGAGAAGGAGGAGGAGGAGCGAGAGTGGAAGATCAAAGATGTCCATGTCCGTCTTCACCCACACATCAGCGTCCTGAGCTCTACCAAAGCCCTTTCTCTAAGTGCTGCTTCACTTTGCTATTTAAATTCTTGAACACTTCAAAAAAGGAATAACTAATATAAAATCCCCCAATTTATTTAGCAACTCAGAGTAACCCTGATATCAAGAACAGAAAGTAATTATAAAGAGAAGAATTATTAAACTAATGAAACATACACAATTTCTAGATAAAATAACAAGGCAGGTAAAAGTACTTCCACTGCAACAGAAGGGGGGGGGGGGAAGGGAGGAGGAGGAAGCAGGGAGAAAATAGATGACTTAGACACTTTATAAATTGTTTAGGAATGAAGGGGTCAATTTTCTCTAAATTAGGAGGTAGATCAAGCTCTGGGAGAGACTTTGGAAGAGATGGGACACATCTGACTATTGAAGCAAAGATGAGGATTTCCCAGAGAAAGTAGGACTGCCAGGTGTTGCGACTTCTGCAGGTGAGACCTACAGCCCCCAGGCAGGCTTTGCTTCAACCGAGTATCTGCTTAGCTGCAGGCGGTGGGGGTTGCCAATCCGCACGGAGACAGGGCTCAAGAAAAAATACTTGGTCAAGCATGTGGCTCACCCTCACCCTGTAATTTGTTGCTTGGGAAGTTGAAGAAGGAGGATGAAGAGTGTGTGTGTGTGTGTGTGTGTGTGTGTGTGTGTGTGTGTGTGTGTTCTATCAAATAGAATTGGAGGGAGCAGAGCTTCAAGTTTATTTTCCTTTCTTTTTTTTTTAAGTCACAATTTTACATGACTTTGTTTTAATAAAACCACATATTTACAATTCAAAAAGTCCTAGTTTGATACACTTTACTAAACAAAATTGAAGGTTAACTATACAAGCAATTAAAACATGATATGTAGCGAGTGTTATCAGGAGTTTCCTATTGGCAAACTGTTTAAAAATAGTCACAAACTGAGCAGTTAGAAGGACCCCTGAAGTAAGCACTGTTCCCAGGGTGACAGGAAGCCTCTCCTGCTAGCTCCCTCCAGAGTGCCAGCTGCCCAGCACCCTCAAGTTTGGGACTCAAAGCCAATGGCAATTGAGGTGGGAGGTGCAGACCTCGGCAGGGTCAGTTTCCAGTTTGCCAAAACAGGAGTATGAGAGATGCCCTCAAAGTAGAGGAACGTGGAATGGAATAGCCTCAAAGAAGGGTGCATCAGGCTCACACAAGCCCCAGTCAGTCTGTAAAGACCTTGTTTGGACTAGAGATGCAGTCAGTGCTCGGCTGGCATGGAATCTTGTTGGAGATCTTCATGCATGCCCACAGATTTGTGTCAAACAAGAAAAAGTAAGGGCTGGGTTGTGAACACACAGAGAATTCCACAATGGCATTCACAACAAGGTGCCCAAGTCCCCTTGTCACAACACTTTCTGTATGACTTAAGGAATGTCTTTATGTACAGTAAGAAAATATATACATCTTGAGAGAACAGATGCCCATGTTGTGTGAGAAAACTCAGGACACATCTGCAAGGAAGGACAGCAGACGGGACTGGGCAGTGTGTGTCTCATGGCCAGCTGGGCCTGGCTGCATTCAGTATCTGATGTCAGGAATGGCTGGGTCTGGAGGCCACTGGATGGCTGTGAAGGCATGCTCCTCCAAGAGGACAGACATCAGCCTTTCACTCTACGGCAGAGAGCTCCCTGGAGGGTGCTCTGAGGCCTCCCTGAGAAGCCACAGACTACAAATGAGACTCCCAAGAGAAAAGTGGGAGCATGGGGTGAAAAGCACGAATATGACAGCCTGTGGGTACACTAGACGATCACCAACAGGCACAGCAGATGAAGGGAAGCCACGCAAACACAGCGCCCTGAGGCTGACCCAAGCCTCCCTGCCCCATGCTACAGTCAGTCAAGGGCTCCCCACGGCGACCCCATGCTACAGTCAGTCAAGGGCTCCCCACGGCGACAGAAAGGGTGAGTTCTAGGGGTGGGGAGTACAGCTGTGGAGGGTTGTGGACTACAGACCACACAGGCATTTGCTGGAAAATCCGTTCTCAACCCTGGCCTACCTACACCCTCAGGAACCAGAATGCCAGTGGATATCAGGAGGTCACCAGTTTCCACAGATACTGGACTGTCCCACTCTATGTAGAAAATGTTCATTTCTGTGAATTTGGATAATAAATTTCTTATACAAAGTTCTCAAGTCAAGGAGAAGCTAGAGCAACTATTTTCCTTTCTTATAGTTTCAAATTTCTACACCTATTATACTAAATAGTTTTAAAACATAAAAATGTAAAGTTATTTCCAAGTTGGAAAAATGTCATGAATAATTCCATTATTTGGGAAACTACTTACTGTTAATGCTCCAATTTATTTTCATCCAGTGTTTTTGATGTAAAAAAAAAAAAGTATTTTTACAAAATAGAACCTCATTGAACCTTCTGTTTTTTAGCCAGCTTCCCCACCTTCTATGGCATTAAATATTTCTCTAGTATCATTTTTAATGGCTGAATAGAGCCTACTTGTTAAATATTTATGTCTTATCCAGTTCTTGTTCCTACCAAAAGAACGTCCATAAAAATCTTGTTGCTAAAATTTTGCAAACATTTATGACTGTTTTCTTAGCATGAATCCCCTAAAGTAAAAACACTGGTTAAAGGTTTTATGCAAAATTCTAAGGCATTCAATAGATATGGCCAAACTGCCTTCCAGAAAGATTTTAAAAATTTACACTCTCACCAACAGCATATGACAGTGCCTCTTTTCATACCATTTTGCCAACACTGAAAAATACGTTATTTTTTTAATCTTAAAAATCCAGCTTTGAGACCCAAAAGATGGTTCAGCTGGTAAAAAGTTGTTGCCATACAAGCCCGACAATCTGAGTCCCATCCCAAACCCATGTCAAAAGCCAGATGTGTAATTCCAGCACTCCTACAGCCATGAGTCTCCTGCTTGGCTCCTCCTTCCTATGCCAGGCAGGGGAAAGGAGATGAGCTATTACTATCTGCAGAGCATCCTGGGCTCACACATAAAGCACATAAAGCATGAAGCACATAACCAAGGTGGAAGGTGAGAAGCAACTCCCAAAAGGTTTCCTCTGACATTCACATGTGTGCAATGGTTTGTGTGTTCATGCACACACAATAAATAGCTAAGTTTTCAAATCCAGTTTTTAGTATCACATGCTTCAGACCAGACTTACCATGAATTCCTAAGCAGATGATGAGCATAAGCTCTGGACGGATATGCAAAGGCAGGCAGCTGACCTCCTTGGGATTGCGTAATGAGGACGAGACTTTCTTTCTATTTGCAGACTTTCTTCTTAAAATTTTTGTTCTTTGCTAATCATTTACTTTAAAAGACAAACCTTTCAGTTTTGAGAGTCTGGTTATCACTGTCTCTATTAAAATTTAAATATTACTTTTAAAAGTGTGTGTTGGACCTCTGTGCCTTCAAAGGTCAAGTTCAAGCCCCTTATTTAAAAGGATGCCTCCCTGGGAGACAAAGAGAGCCCATCGCTTTTCCTTTCCTCTTTGTTCATTTGCTCAGTGTCCTGACAGAGGCAGGAAGCCGCCACAGCACAAACACTAGAGCTGTCCAGCCTCACAGTGGATAGTGAACCTCTGGATGGAATTTATGTGCTCATCAGTGGGAATCCTTGATGCATTACCCATCTAAAGAACCATCAACTGTTTTGTTTTCAGAACGATACTGGAAAGGACCTATAAAATATTAGATTTTGCAGTTTGACTTTGAGCTCCCCTGTGGAAGGAGGTGGAGTAGTAGACGCCTCCCCCTCCCTGTGAGAATCACCCTGTACATTTTCTACCTCAGATGCTCTTTCTGCCACAACTCTGAAGGCCATGAAGTGATCCAAATGTTTAAAAGTCCTGTTCCTTTTATAAGAAGCATGTGGGCTGAGGCTACAGGGATGTTCCATTCCTGAGAAGAAAGTGGTCCCCTGAGAGAAAGGCAAGAATGGAGGTTGTGAATGGTTTTCTTGTATAAACATTGCCACACTCCGTACATCTGTGATAGCAGTACTATTGGTGTTTGCCACAGGCCAGCTGATCTGGGCCTCCCTCAACCAGCGGGAGAAACGGGGTCCTAGTCAGGTCGGCAAGGCGTAGGCGAAGAAATGATGGCAGAGACAACACATGAAGTACAGGACCTGAATGTATTTTCTTAAAAATGGCATCAGACTTTTACAGTCATTGCAAAAGAGAGATGGTAAACCTGGCAGCTCAGCAGTTAAGGTACATCTGAGGCTACCTGAAACACACTGGGTCTAAAGCAGCAGCTATCTCCTCTGAACTGGTGCTGCATCCCCCAGGTCCAAGTGCTCTGGGCCCTGGGGACTTCGGATTGCATGAGTCTGAGTCCTAATCCATCTAAGTTCTAGTGTGAGTCCCGCATGTGAGTCCAAGTCCTTCTATACAAAGTGAAAAGCAGGCATACAGCAAGCAGGGCAGATGACAAGAGTAGGCAGGTGACACATCAAGGTCAGTGATCTTACTGACCAAGATCAAGTATCAAGTTGTGAAGCAGGCAGAAGCTGGGGCTAATTTGACATTCCTATGCTAATTCTTTGGTTCTGCTAGAGGAAAGGAGTGGGGAGTTCCGATCTAGCTAATGTCCTTGAATGGAAGCCCTTCATTACTCTCTAGTATGTAAAACATTTTTAACTATTGTGAACTATCTATTGCCCTAAGGAATGTGCTCGACCTCTGTTGCTAGCTCTGGCAAGGCAGATTCCTTGAGAGAAATTCCAAGTTATGGACAGCTTGGTAATAAACTAGGATAGGTTGGTAACATTGTGTTGGCCAGGAAACAATGTCCAATCTTAGTCATTTACAAATCATTTCTTGGGGTACCTTTATGCCTAATTATGAGGGCGTGTTGACGATTGGAAAGACTATTCTGGAACACGTCTGAGTTAGGAGATACCAGGGACTGTCTGAATATCCAGGAGGCACAGAACTCCTTTTGGATCCTTATTGCCTCTTATCCTTAATCAGGATTTTATCCCCGATATTTTGGATGTGACTGGAGTAGACGAGTGTGCATGGCAGGTGTTCACACGCATGTAAAATATTTTAAGACCGCTACAATGCTAAAGGAAAAAAGAAAGTAGCTGTGGAGATCAAAGAAGATCAAACAATGAGAACCTCTGGTGTCTTAACAGTTATCAAAGGAAATCACACAGCTCTCGAAACATTCAATGGTTATTACTTCATTAAAAACACACAACAGAAAAGAGGGGAGAGAGTAACAGAGTGACACAGAGACAAAGGACAACAAAACATTAGTTTCTCCTCATATTTAACCCAGAATCTTTTCAGACATGTAATGATCTGACCTGCTTATTTTGCTGGGGGAAAAAAAAATCACAGAACTCTTATAGTAAAAACTTTATTTCTTGGACTTCTTACCTAGCCATCACCTCCTTTTATTTTTTTTTATTTTTATTTTTTTAACATTCCTAAGCTCAATTATAAAGAGTCCACATTAGCCATGTCTATTCTGTTCACTCCCAGCACAACTTATCCTGATATAATCAGGTCTATCAAAATACTAAGTCGGTAGTTTCAGGTGGCTTACCACATTAGAGCCTTTTTCGGAACAAAAGAGACATATGGAAATTTACAAAAGTCCACAGTGAGAGTTGATGACATATTTACTGGAAACCCTAGGCCATCTGGTGTAGATAGGTGTGTCAGATTTGAAGTTCAAAGACAGCGAGCTGTATGGGGAGAACAAATTTAAATGGAACTACCTTTGAATCCACCTCCCAAGGCTGTGCAGAAAACTACCACCTTCTCCAAACCTGTTGTAAGGGTCTAAGGGGAGCCAGTGGCTACTGTTGGGCCTCTGACCAAGGAGTTGGGCACGCGTGTGGCTGGTAGAACCTCAGGCTGCGTAATGAGAGGACCATTGCTAGCCTAGATAATGACTGCAAATTTCTCTTTAACAGAGGGAGTTTGAGGGGCAGGAAGTAAGGGGGTGCTGTTACAGGAAGGAAGAATGGAGTCAGATAGGAGTAGGGAAATATTCTTCCCAAGAGAGCCTGTAGGCCAGATAACCACAGACCCAGACCCGGCAGGGCAGAGGGAGGCTGGGTGGGAGGCGGCCACACCTCTGCCAGATGCCACCACATCAAAAGAGGCTCTTGAGAGACCCAGAAGAGGAAACTTTCAACAGCCCTCCAGAGTGTCAGCAAAGAAAGTGTCAGTTCGTCTTGTCTGCCCTGCAAGAGCTGCACCATCTTAATCCAGCACCAGTCTAAAAGGCTTCCTGTCTCTCTGTTCCCTGGGCCTCACCAACAGCCATTGGCAAGTTAGGGGAAGAAGAAAAACAAAGTATAAAGAGTTTGGCGCTTTCTATGGGCTTTATGGCCTCCAGATCAGAGGCCTGGCTAGAATGGCCAGGGACCTTCCCGGTCCCTGGCAGAGAGGACAGCAAGAATGCATGAATTTGCCCAAGTGTTTAATCAAGGGGAAGAAAGCTGCCACCCGAGCAGAGCTGAAGGGAGTGTAGAGAAGACGCCAGCATACAGAGGAGAGCCCTTTGGTCTCCTGAAGGCTCATGCTCCAGTGTAGGCGAATGCCAGAACAGGGAAGCAGGAGCAGGTGGGGTTAGTGAGCAGGAAGAAGGGGGATGGCATAGGGGTGTTTTCGGAGGGGAAATGAGGAAAGGGGACAAAATTTGAAATGTAAATAAAGAAATCATCTTTAAAAAAAAAAAGGACTGTTGTTATGCATTCCACTGGGTTCTCCTGTACCCAAGCTCTCAAAAACCAAGGATCTTTAAAAGGCAAAGACATCTTTAAAAGGCATTGTGAAGTGACAAGCAACGAATGAGGGTGGAAACTGAATTCTGAACGGCCCTGACTAAATCCTGAACTTTTAAAGGTTTTTGCATGAGGACATTAAGAGCTTAGGATAGGTAATACCCCAGACTTGCTCCTGGTTTCAGTGTTGTTGGTCAAGGGAGAAAAAAAAAAGAGCTACAGGGCCAAACGCCTCTCTATAATCCTATACTTGGGAGGCAGAAATTTATATTTCTAGGTTCACCTTGATGGCAAGGTGAAATTGAGCTACATAGGGAGTTCTAGGCCAGTCTGGGATACATAAGGAGATCTTGTTCCAGCACGCAAGACAAAATACAAACAATAAAACTGAGACTGAGGAAGATAGCACCTTGGGAAAGTAGTATGGAGAGAGAGGAGCTGAAGAAGCTCGAGTTACCCACCTGTTAGTCCTAGTGCGAGCTAGGGAGCCAGTGGAAAGAGCTGTCAGATAGAAAAGCCGTGCAAGCCACACGTGGTGGCTTAGACCTCTGATCATAGCACTCAGGAGGCAGAGGATTGCAGATATCTGGGACTTCATGACCAGCCTTGAATACTTAGTGAGTTCCAGGCCAGTGAGAGCTATATAGACTGAGACTATTTAAAAAAAAAAAAAAAAGTAAGTTGTTTCCTTTTCTACATTATTATTATTATTATTATTATTATTTAATTATTATATATTTTTTAGAATAGGAGGAAGGATTGTGGCCCCTAAGGGGATAGGAACTCCACAGGAAGACCAACAGAGTCAACTAACCTGGACCCTTGGGGCTCTCAGAGACTAAACCACCAACCAAAAGACAGACACAGGCTGGACCCAGGCCTCCCCGCATGTATGTGGCAGATGCGGAGTTTGGTCTTCATATAGGTCCCAGACAACTGGAACAGGGGCTATCCCAAAGCCGCTGACTGTCTGCGGGCTGTGTTCTTCTAGCTGGGCTGCCTTGTCTGGCCCCAGAGTGAGAGGAAGCATCTACCCTTGCAGAGACTTGAAGTGCTGGATTCCCATGGAGACCCCACCTGCTCAAAAGAAAAGGAGAGACAGAGGGGCGGTGGGTGGGGTGTCAAGTGAATAAGTAAAAAAATAAAAAATAAAATTAAAAAATTCAAAAGTATCAAAACAGGTTAAATAATTGATTTTATTACTGGTTCTCTTACTCAACATATCACATTTCAGTGATTATTTGTGATATATTGAATTTTGACAGCCTTTGAAAGAAGGTATGTATTTTATACTTACAGCATAACTCAATTAGGACACCCATTCCATCTTGATGTGCATTTCTCAGCATTTATTTACTCTAGCCAAGGATTTTGTAATCATGGTCAAAAGATTTCCATCCGCTGAAATAAGAGGTTTTGTTCTGTTTGCTTTTGAGAAGGGGTAGCATTGGCTGACTTAGAACTCAGTGGTCCACCTACCTTACCTTACCTCCCTGTGATGGGATTAAAGGTATGCACCCTCTTGCCTAACAGCATTATTTTATGATGTTGAATTAATTGAAATCAAGTAGGACTTAAAATGCCATCTCTCAGGCACACCTGTCTTTTCTTATGTCCGTGGCTTCTGTCCCAAGGGAGAATACACTCTGAGTTACTCAACCTGGGCAGTGGGGAGGTGGGGTAATTACCCACCATGTGGATCAAGTCGACCTGGGCAGTGGGGAGGTGGGGTAATTACCCACCATGTGGATCAAGACACCTGAGGACACACTGAGCTTGCTTACCACTAGAACAAAGCCTCACTGGCAATGGACGATGGACATGTAGAGCGTTGGTGCTTGGTGAGAGAAGCACTTTGCCTGTAGAGGTGAACCCTAGGGGATTTGGTCAGAGGAGGCGGGACTGGCTGGCTGCAGTATGAACCAACCCTTTTAGCCTCTAGGCTGCTTTGCCCAGTCTCATCTACTTGAACAGCTAACTCTAACCTTTAGTCTTCCTGGCACGGACGGCTTGGGGGACGGGGAGGGGCTGCCCAGCACCTCCTTTGAAGGCTTCAACAATCTCCTTGCAATATAAATCCAGTGATTCAGGCACACTGCCACATGGGGGTTGGGGGCTTGGGCGGCAGCATACACCATGTGGCCATGCCCACTGCAGTCTCTAGTTCTTCAGCTGAAGTAGCTAGGTAGCTAAGCTCCAACTTGGTCCTGAAGGACATGGCACATCAGTGTCTCCACACTGGGTTGAGCTCAAAGCCTAACAGCCTGTTGGTTCTGGTATTCAGAAGACCAGTTCACTGACAGTTTGATTCTCTTAACTCTTCCCTGAAGCCCCAGATTGACTAAGGGCTATCTCCTAATTGCAGACAGCTGACTTCTCTGGGTCACTGGGGCTTAATTGCTTGCCTTGTGGGCCTCCAGATGGCTGATGACTCTGCCCAACCCCACTCTGTCCCTAGGGGCTTGTTGGTCTCAGTTATCTGCTTCTTTCTGGATTGTGTAAGGCTAAATCCTCTGCATACCAGAGCTTCACCTGCCAGATTAAAATCTCCTATTTTCTGCCTTCTGTCTTGAGTCACCTAACCGGATCTTCTTCCAGATTCCTGGCTCTACCACCCGATCCCAACTGCACGTAGTCAGGCCTTATAACACCCCATTCCCCAAAGCTTAAATTAATGCAATAAGCTGCTATTATACTTCTTTCTAACTCATTCTGCACTATGAAGTCAGATTCATTTCTTAAAATCCTGTACTTGACATGTCAAAATTTGCTGAAGAAATAATTCATAACTGTCCTACATGGAGTCAGGTGCCAGAGAGACAAAAGAAGCATATGACAATGTTCCTGGCTTGAAGTAGATTTCAAGTGAATTTGAGAGGCAGGATTCATATGCACGATAGAATCGGCAGAGAGTACAGAACAAAGATTCAGATTGGCAAATTTCATCTGTGCAGGGCCAGATAGTAAATATTTTAGTTACTGTGAGCCACATATTCTGTGTTGTAGCTATCAGCTCTGTTGTAGTGCCGCGGCTACAGGCAGTTCAGAAATGAATGGTGTGGTTGCGTTTCAATTAAACTTTATTGGACAATGAGGGGGTCACTAAAATCTAAATTTTATATAATTGAAGCATGCCATAAATATTACTCTTCTTCTGATCTTTTCCAATCATTTAAAAGTGTAAGCATTATTCTTAGTTTGCAGGCCATACAAAAACAGGCAGTGGGCCAGGATTTGTTTGGCTTTCATAGTTTCCCAACTCTTGGTGTAGAATATAATTTAGTACTTAATAGGGGAGTTCAGATCCAGTGATTCAGATGTAAGAGAGGGAAGAATAGCTGGCTGCTTATATACCATGATACAGGATAATAAGACAGAAATGAGATGCAGTTAAGGTTCCTTCATAGAGAATCAGACTGGAACCCTAGTTTAAAAGATAGCAAAGACGTTGGAGAATGGAAGAAAGTGTGTGTCAGGTCACCAGTAACACAATTTAAGAGGTGAGCTCTGTGTTGGAGTTAACCAGGAGTGAGATTAACGAAACAGCGCAAATGACCATGTTATCTATCTGTCAGGTAATGGAGAGAAGTGTGGCCACGGAGGTACATAGACAAAATGAATCTTCATTTTGCTCTCTCTTTGTAGAACTGCTTCTAGAGAAACACTGAGTGTGTGTGTGTGTGTGTACGTGTGTTCACAGAAGTCAAGCCAGAGTTGACCTTCCAATGTCGTTCTTCAGGCACCATTCACCTTGCTTTTTGAGAAAGAGTCTCTCTGGCTCCAGCCTCATATGTATGTAGCAGAGGATGGCCTAGTTGGACATCAGTGGGAGGAGATGTCCTTGGTCCTGTGAAGGCTCGATGCCCCAGTGTAGGGAAACACCAGGACAGGGAGTGGGTGGGTAGGGGAGCACCCCCATAGAAAGAGGGGAGAGGGGATGGGATAGAGATTTCCAGGAGGTGGAGGACCGACTGGGAAAGGGGAGAACATTTGTAATGTAAATAAAGAAAATATGCAATAAAAAAGAGAGAAACAGAGTCTCTCACCAGTCTGGATCTCATCCAGTAAATGAATCTGGCTGGCCAGCAAGATCCAGTGGTCTGCCTGCCTGCTCCTTCATAGCACTGGGATTACAAGCACTGCCAGCTGAAGACTCAAAGCAGGTCCTCATGTTTTCTCATTGAGCACTTAACCAACTGAGCCATCTCCACAGCTCCTTGGTTTCCATGGTTCTTAAATCCCTTTTCAAAAACTGTTTCTCTGAGCCTCTTGGGCCTTTATTCTGGCTTTCTCCTGGGTGATTCCTGCCTATGTTCTCTTGTACTGGATCCTTGCTCTTAGTTGTGTCTGATAGATGGTTCTACTGAGGTTTTAACACCAGCGACTACTACAGGGATAGCGACTTTACAGGGATAGCTCCATGATAAAGGTACTTGCTGCCTATTGTGATGACCTGATCTATATGGTGGAAGGATAGAACCAACTCCTGTGAGTAAGCTGTCCTCTGGCCTTCATAAGCACCATACATACACTGTACACACATTGTGTGTGTCTTTACACACACAATAAGTACATTAGTAAATAAATATTTTTAAAAAGTTTAAATTTCCAAAGGTTTTCCCTCTCTGTTTTAGGACTGGATTATTCTTCAAATGCATTTGTTTTCAGTGCTCTTTGCCTACAAGGCAAGCATACTTACCTTATAGCATATTAAATTGTTTTCATAATCTCTGGTCTTTAAGGAACTAATTTTCCTGGATCCACGGTGAGGTAATTCCTTGGCTTTTTATAGTAAACCAATATTCAAAGGGATTTCCATTCATGAGAGTGTGGTGAAAGCCTGCTAAATGCTTTTCCACTTGACAGCTCATCCCATCCTTTTGCCTGTTCCAGAGTGGTTTCTCCACTGATTTCTTCCCGTATCTACTACATGGGCAGTGTTAGTTTTGATCTCCCAGCCACAACGAGGTTTGGGTTTGGTACGTGTGAGTGGTTATCTACTCGGCCCGTTAGTATGAGACCCATTTCCTTAGCAGCTCTCTCTGAACAGGTGTCTGGAGCTTCTTTGCTATGGCAATAGAGTTCCTCTATAGCCCTTTACTTTGCTGAGGCATAGGCTCTGTATCTTTCCCAGTGACAGCATTCCAACTCCAAGGCAGGTCCTGCTCTGTGAGTCTCTTACATCCTTGGGCCATTACATTTAGCCATACTACTTAGAAAGAACCCCTGCTCCTGGCATTGCCAAACCCTGTATATCTTAAGTACAGTATGTCTGTACTTAGAAAGAGGGCCTGAGAGTGGCCTGAAAACCCACTGTGTTTGCTTGCTTGTTTGTTTATTAAAAAGGTGGGAGGACTTCGAGGATTGCAAAGCTGAGGACTCTAAGTAGGTGAGGAAAGCAGATCACTCCATAGACACGGGACTGAGAAGGTTTATTTGCATTATTTGACTGTTTTTGAAAAACATTTTTGATTTTGAAATAATTTTACATTCAGAAGATCTGCAGGTAGAACAAAGTTATCAATACCATTTTTAGTGTCTTAATAAGAAATTAATGTTAGTTCAGTATAATTTTTTAAAATTTTTCTTAATTGGATATTTTACTTGTTTACATTTCAAATGTTATCCCCTTTCCCTGTTTCCCCTCTGCAAACAGCTTATCCAATCCCCCATTACCCTGGGGTGTTCCCCCACCCACGTACCCACTACCCCCACCTCATTGCCCTAGCCTTCCTCTACACTGGGGCATCAAGCCTCCCCTCCCACTGATGCTAGATAAGGTTCCTTCAGCCTCTTCAGCTCCTTCCTGTAACTTTTCCATTGGGGTCCCTGTGCTCGTTCTGATGGTTGGCTGTGAATGTCCACATCTGTATAGGTTGGGATCATCAGAGCCACTCAGGAGACAGCTGTATCAGGCTCCTGTCCGCAAGCACTTCTTGGCATCAGCAATAGTGTCTGGGTTTGGTTTCTGCATATGGAATGGATCCCCAGGTGGGGCAGTCTCTGGGTGGCCTTCCCTTCAGTCTCTGCTCCACTCTTTGTGTCTGTATTTCCTTTAGACAGGACCAATTGTGGGTTCAAATTCTGGAGATGGGTGGGAGGTCCCATCCCTCAACTGGGGGCCATGCCTAACCTCTGGATATGGTCTCCACAGGTTCTCCCTCCCCTTTGTGGAGTATTTTAGCTAACGTCATCACCATGGGGTCCTGGAAAGCTTGCTTTCCTGGCATCTGGGACTTTCTCTTTGCTACCCCCAGTTCCCCATCCCCCATTGCTTCACACCTCTGTTCAAATTCCTGACCCTCTGTACATCTCCTACATCTCCTTCCATACCTGACTCTCCCTATCTGTTGGTTGCCATTTTGTCCTACTGACAATGTCCTTTGCCTTACAGAAGCTTTGCAATTTTATGAGGTTCCATTTGTTGATTCTTGATCTAAGAGCATAAACCATTGGTGTTCTGTTCAGGAAATTTTCCCCTGTGCCCATGTATTCGAGGCTCTTCCCCACTTTCTTTTCTTTTACTTTCAATGTATCTGGTTTTATGTGGAGGTCTTTTATCGACTTGGACTTGAGCTTTGTACAAGGAGATAAGAATGGATCAATTTGCATTCTTCTACATGGTAACAGCCAGTTGACCCAGCAACATTTGTTGAAAATACTATCTTTTTTCCACTGGATGGTCTTAGCTTCTTTGTCAAAGATCAAGTGACCATAGGTGTGTGGGTTCATTTCTGGGTCTTCAATTCTATTCCTTTGATCTACCTGCCTGTCACTGTACCAATACTATGCAGTTTTTATCACTATTGTTCTGTAATACAGCTTGAGGTCAGGGTGGTGATTCCCCCAGAAGTTCTTTCATTGTTGAGAATAGTTTTTCCTATTCTGTATTTTTTGTTATTCCAAATGAATTTGAGAATTGCTCTTACTAACTCTATGAAGAATTGAGTTGGAATTTTGATGGGGATTGCACTGAATCTCTGTAGATTGCTTTTGGCAAGGTGGCCATTTTTACTATATTAATCCTGCCATTCCATGAGCCTGGGAGATCTTTCCATCTTCTGAAGTCTTCTTCAATTTCTTTATTCAGAGACGTGAAGTCCTTGTCATACAGATCTTTCACTTGTTTGGTTAGAGTCACACTAAGATATTGTATATTCTTTGTGACTGTTGTGAAGGGTATCATTTCCCTAATTTCTTTCTCAGTGTGTTTATCATTTGTATAAAGGAAGGGTACTGATTTGTTTGAGTTAATTTTATATACAGCTACTTTGCCGAAGTTGTTATCAGGTTGTGGTGGAATTTTTGGGGTCACTTAAGTATACTATCATATCATCTGCAAATAGTGATAATTTGACTTCTTCCTTTCCAATTCGTATACCTTTGATCTCCTTTTGTTGTCTAATTGGTCTAGCTAGAAATTCAAATACAATATTGAATAGATAGGGAGAGAATGAGCAGCCTTGTCTAGCCCCTGATTTTAGTGGCATTGCTTCAAGTTTCTCTCTATTTAGTTTGATGTTGACTACTGGTTTTCTGTATATTGCTTTTACTATGTTTAGGTATGGGCCTTGAATTCCTGATCTTTCCAAGACTTTTACCTTGAAAAGGTGTTGAATTTTGTCAAATGCTTTCTCAGCATCTAATAAAATGATCATGTGGGTTATTTTTTCTTTGAGTTTGTTTATGTAGTGGATTATGTTCATGGATTTCCATATATTGAACCATCCCTGTATCCCTGGGATGAAACCTACTTGTTCATGGTGAATGATTGTTTTGATATGTTCTTGGATTTAGTTTCCAAGAATTTTATTGAGTACTTTTGCATCAATATTCATAAGGGAAAATAGGTCTAAAGTTCTTTCTTTGTTAGGTCTTTGTGTGGTTTTGGTGTCACCATAAGTGTGGCATCATAGAACAAATTTGGTAGAGTACCTTCTGTTTCTATTTTGTGGAATAGTTTGAAGAGTATTGGTATTAGGTTTTCTTTGAAGGTCTGATAAAACTCTGCACTAAACCCATCTGTTCCTGGGCTTTTTTTGGTTGGGAGACTTTTAATGACTGCTGCTATTTCTTTAGGGATTATAGGACTATTTGGATGGTTTATCTGATCCTGATTTAACTTTGGTACTTGGTCTCTATCTAGAAAAATATCTATTTCAACCAGATTTTCCAGATTTGTTGAGTATAGACTTTTGTAGTACGATCTGATGTGTTTTTTAATTTCTTCACTTTCTGTTGTTATGTCTCCTTTTCATTTCTGATTTTGTTAATTTGGATACTGTCTCTGTGCCCTCTGGTTAGTCTGGCTAAGGGTTTATCTATCTTGTTGATTTTCTGAAAGGACCAGCTCCTGGTTTTGTTGATTCTTTGTATAGTTCTTTTTGTTTCTACATGGTTAATTTCAGTCCTGAGTTTGAATATTTCCTGCTGTCTACTCCTCTTGGGTGTATTTGCTTCTTTTTGTTCTAGAGCTTTCAGGTGCGCTGTTGAGCTGCTAATGTATGCTCTCTCCATTTTCTTTTTGGAGGCACTCAGAGCTATGAGTTTTCCTCTTAGCACTGCTTTCATTGTGTCCCATAAGTTTGGGTACACTGTGCCTTCATTTTCATTAAACTCTAAAAAGTCTTTAATTCTTTCTTTATTTCTTCCTTGACCAAGTTATCATTGAGTAGGGCCTTGTTCAGCATCTATGTGTATGTGAGCTTTCTGTTGTTTTTGTTGTTATTTAAGACCAGCGTTAGTTAGTTTGTGGTGATCTGGTAGGATATATGAGATTATTTCAATCTTCTTTTATCTGTTGAGGCCTGATTTGTGACCAATTATATGGTCAATTTTGGAGAAGGTACCATGTGGTGCTGCAAAGAAGGCATATTCTTTTGATTAAGGTGAAATGTTCTATAGATATCTGTTAAATCCATCCATTTCATAACTTCTGTTAGTCTCACCGTGTCTTTGTTTAGTTTCTGTTTCCATGATCTGTGCATTGATGAAAGTGGGGTGTTGAAGTCTCCCACTATTATTGTGTGAGGTGTAATGTGTGCTTTGAGCTTTAGTAAAGTTTCTTTTATGAATGTGGGTTCCCTTGCATTTGGAACATAGATGCTCAGAATTGAGAGTTCATCTTGGTAGATTTTTCATTTATATGAGTATGAAGTGTCCTTCCTTATCTTTTTTAATAACTTTTGGTTGAAAGTCGATTTTATTCCATATTAGAATGGCTACTCCAGCTGGTTTTCCAGCCTATTACTCTGAGGTAGTGTGTGTCTTTGTCACTGAGGTACATTTCCTGTATGCAACAAAATGCTGGATCCTTTTTATGCATCCTTTTAG
>NW_022196909.1:66782300-66786554 GCF_008632895.1 Mastomys coucha | reverse complement strand
CCCAAGTGCTGGGATTAAAGGCGTGAGCCACCACTGCCCAGCTTTTTTTTTGGTTTTTTGAGACAGGATTTCTCTGTGTAGTCCTGGCTGTCCTGGAACTCACTCTGTAGACCAGGCTGGCCTCAAACTCAGAAATCTGCCTGCCTCTGCCTCCCAAGTGCTGGGATTAAAGGCATGTGCCATCACTGCCCCGCAGTCTGTGTCTTTTTAATGGTGAATTGAGTCCACTGATGTTGGAATTATGTTTGTGTGGCTACTCAAAAGAATTTGAGTTTGTTGAAAAAAGACTATTTTCAAAAAGAAAGAAAGGAAGAAAGAAAGAAAGAAAAAAGAAAAAGATTATTTTCTTGCTTTTTCTAGGGTGTAGTTTCCCTCCTTGTGTTGATGTTTTCCATCTATTATCCTTTGTAGGGCTGGATTAGTGGAGAGATATTGTGTAAATTTGGTTTTGTCATGGAATATCTTGTTTTCTCCATCTAAGGTAATTGAGAGTTTTGTTGGGTATAGTAGCCTGGGCTGGCATTTGTGTTCTCTTAGGGTCTGAATGACATCTGCCCAGGATCTTCTAGCTTTCATAGTCTGTGGTGAGAAATCTGGTGTAATTCTGATAGGCCTGCCTTTGTATGTTACTTGACCTTTTCCCTTACTGGTTTTAATATTATTTCTTTGTTTTGTGCATTTTGTGTTTTGACTATTATGTGACAGGAAGAATATCTTTTCTGATCCAATCTATTTGGAGTTCTGTAGGCTTCTTGTATGATCATGGGCATCTCTTTGTTTAGGTTAGGTAAGTTTTCTTCTATAATGTTGTTGATGATATTTATTGGCCCATTACATTGGGAGTCTTCACTCTCTTCTATACCTATTATCCTTAGGTTTGGTCTTCTCATTGTGTCCTGCATTTCCTGGATGTTTTGGGTTCGGAGATTTTTGTGTTTTGCATTTTCTTTGACTGTTGTGTCAATGTTTTCTATGTTATCTTCTGCCCCTGAAATTCTCTCTTTTATCTCTTGTATTCTGTTGCTTGTATCTATGACCTCTGATCTCTTTCCTACCTTTTCTATCTCCAGGATTTCCTTTCTTTGTGATTTCTTTACTGTTTCTATTTCCACCTTCATTCATTTACTTCACCTGTTTGGTTGTGTTTTCCTGTAGTTCTTTAAGGGATTTTTTGTTTCCTCTTTAAGGGCTTCTATCTGTTTACCTGTGTTCTCCTGTATTTCTTTTTCTTTTCTTTTTTTAAAAACACTTATTTATTTATTTATTTTATGTATATGAGTACACACTGTAGCTGTACAGATAGTTGTGAGTCTTCACCTGGTTGTTGGAATTTGATTTTTCGGGCCTCTGCTCAGTCCGGTCAACTCTGCTTGCTCCGGCTCAGGATTTATTTATTATTATAAATAAGTACATTGTAGCTGTCTTCAGACATACCAGAAGAGGGTGTCAGATCTCATTAGGGGTTGTTGTGAGCCACCATGGTTGCTGGGATTTGAACTCAGGACCTTTGGAAGAGCAATCAGTGCTCTTAGCTTCTGAGTCATCTCACCAGCCCTCTCCTGTATTTCTTTAAGCGAGTTATTTATGTCCTTCTTAAAGTCCTCTATCATCATCATGATATATGATGTCTAATTCAGAGTCTTGCTTTTCCTGTGTGTTGGGGTATCCATGGCTTGCTATGGTGGGAGAACTGGGTTCTGATGATGTCAGTAGCCTTGGTTTCTGTTGCTTATGTTCTTGCACTTGCCTCTTGCCATCTGGTTATCTGTGGTGTTAGCTGGTCTTGCTGTCTCTAACTGTGGCTTGTCCCTCCTGTAAGCCTGTGTGTCAGCACTCCTAGCAGACCAGCTCTCTCTTGGTGGAATTTGGGTATGGAGAGCACAGGGTCAGCTCCAGGTACAGATGGAATCCAGAAGCATCCTACCCCAGGCCGCTCCTTGGTTCCTGGGTCCTGAGGGTTCCAGGTGGGCCCCTCGGAACAGAAGTGATGCTCTTAATCTGTGCTCTCAGGTGTGTCGGCACTACTGGGAGACCAGCTCTCTCCTGGCAGGATTAGGGTATGGAGAGCTTGGCACAGGGTGAGCTCTGTGTTGCAGACAGAAAATGGAAGGATATGTTCATAGAATTAAACAAGTGATGGCTATCTGTACCTTACCAGATTTGCACTAATGCCCTTTTCATTCTTGGGTCTCACTCAGGAATCAGAAGGTGTTTGGTTCATGTCTCCCTGCCTGCTCCATCTGGGGATAGTCCCTGAGTTGGCTTTTGTCATGGGCAACATTCTTGCTGCTTTCCTATCTCACACTGCTAGTGACGGGTACAAGTCTTTGCTCCTGCCCATCTGGGCACAATATCCTTGATGGGCGCCTGTGAGGAAGTTTCACAAAACAGTCCTCAACAGCACTTGTTTGGAGTTCGTTGGTTTTGAGGGTTTTTTGTTGTTGTTGTTGTTGTTGTTTTGTTTTGCTTTGCTTTTGTTGATCAATTATAAATTAATGGGAAGGAACCGGTAGGAGCGGGGTGCCCTCTCTAGCGCATCCAGTCAGAAACAGGAGTGACGTTAACCATACTTTTGGTTAAAGTAATTTCTCCTATGCTTTGATTTCTGCCAAGTTACTCTTTTCCCCCTTTGCAAATAAAAATTATTTAGAGGTAAACACTGTAAGGCTATGGTTTTCATCTCTTTACCAATCTAGTGCTGGGTTATGTACTTAAATATTATTTAATTACATTTATGTATATATTTAGTGTGTGTGTGTGTGTGTGTGTGTGTGTGTGTATTATGGTGTACATGTGAAGGTCAAAGAACAACTTACAATAGTGAGCTTTTTCTTTCCACCATGTGGGTCCTGAGGATTGAATGTGGGCAGTGACAAGCACTTTTGATCTGCTAATGAAGTGGTTCTTACCTTCTTAACACTGTGACTCTTCAATACTCATGTTGTAGCCAGGCACGGTGGCGCATGCCTTTAATCCCAACACTTGGGAGGCAGAGGCAGGCGGATTTCTGAGTTCGAAGCCAGCCTGGTCTACAGAATGAGTCCAGGGCAGCCAGGATGATACAGAGAATCCCTGTCTCGAAAAAAAAAAAAATATTCATGTTGTGGTGACCCTCAACCATAAAATTATTTTGATACTATTTCATAACTATAATTTTGCTACTGTTATGAATATAAACACCGGACATGCAGGATATCTTATATGCACCCTATGCCCCCAAGGGAGTCTCCATTCACAGGTTGAGAACTGCTGTGCTAAGGTATCTCACAGGCTCTAGATTATGTCTTTTTTTTAACTTTTCATTTGTTTCTAACTATTTTTTCTTTGGGTATAGTGTAGTTCATTTAGGTAAGGGACTATCTCTCATCCTCTTGGTTATGTCAGCAGTGTCTGGGGCTTAGTATGTCTATGTAGGGCAGCAGTTGGCTGAAGAAGCCAGTGTTGCAGAATGCAAAGAAAATGCTGCATAAAGGGAGGACTCTGGGAGCCTTCGTATCTCCGCAGGAATATTAAAACCCAACTCCAGATCCAGAGCTGGACTAGCTTGGCCAGTGGTTTTGTGTCTGGTGATGTTCCAAGAAACTGTACCCTTGAGTGAGAGCAATTATTTTTCACCGGGAAATAGCTTACCAAGGTACTCATGGCTTATGTGACGTCACCTTACTATTCCATAGGACTACTTCTTGCTTTGTTTTAGAATCATTACTTGACCTATTTCTACTTCTTTTTTTCTTTTTCAATGTTTTGAGGTACTAACATAATTTATGGATGTACTCTCAATTTTCAGGCTTTTTCAGTAGATCCCATGTCTGTAATATGATAAGTCCATAAATTTATTCCTATATATGTTATCTGCTGTAACTTTTTAAAAGATTGTAAAAGATTTTTATCTATCTATCTATCTATCTATCTATCTATCTATCTATCTATCTATCGTGTGTGTGTGTGTGTGTGTGTGTGTGTGTGTGTGTGTACAAGTGTGTGAGAGTATGTTTGTGCCTGTTGTGTGAATGTACCAGTGGAGGCTAGAAGAAGGTGGTGGATTCTTTTGAACTAGAATTACAAGCCACCAGATGCTAGAAACTTTGATCCAGTTGAGTTTTCTCTCCAGCCATCTATTTTAAAGTTAGACCTTTAAAATCAACTTCTATTATATAACTGTTAGTATAGAAAACAATTGAACTTTCAAAGAACAAAATGGGAGCATATTAAAAGAATTCTCTCTCTCTCTCTCTCTCTCTCTCTCTCTCTCTC
>NW_022196909.1:66773781-66782290 GCF_008632895.1 Mastomys coucha | reverse complement strand
CTCTCTCTCTCTCTCTCTCTCTCTCTCTCTCTCGCTCTCTCTCTCTCTGAATGTGTGTGTGTTACTAGAAATCAAAGCCAAGGCCTCATGCTTGTGAGGCAAAACCCCTAAAAGGGAGCTATATCCTAGCTCTAGAGTTCATTTTTCAAAGGCAAAATATTATTCTCTGTGGAGTGTAGATGGATCCTGAGGGAATATGTACTGTTGACTTGGATAGAGCCATGTTAAGGGAGCTAAAACCTCAGACTCAAAGAAGTCTTCCTCTCTCCCAAGGGCAAATGTTGGCTATCAACCTCAGCCTCCTCCTCCAGGAAGACTGCTGCCTGGGACCACTCCCCTAGTGAGTCTTCCAAGACTCTGTCTCCCTGTGGAGTTGTACACCATGAGCCTGCCTCCTTGATTCAAATGTATAAAATAAGCAAGCTGACATCCACTCACAGTTGGTGCTCTCCATTACGACCAGCACAGCAAACATTGGATCCCAGCTTTTCTGTGGTGTCTTGCCCAGTCAGGCCCATCCCTGAGGCAGTTCTCCTTAATAGAAACATAATACTGGGCTGGCCAAATAGCTCAGCCAGTAAAAGCTCTTCTTGCACAAGTTTGTTACTCCTTGGACACATAGTGGAAGAAGAAACATGGCTCCAACAGGAGTCAATTCTCTCTTTCGACTGGAGATTCTAGGAATGGAGCCTGGGTTGTCAGGTACAGCAGCAAGGCTTTTACCCACTGAGCATCTCAGTGTCCCCAAGTCCTTTATCCTCTGAGCCTTCTCAGTGCCCCACAAGTTAGTTTTGAGTTTTCCTTTGGATCCATGATTAGTATTTCTTTCAGATGATCACATATTTTTCTACATGATTATCTCCTTTTGGTAGTGAAGAGATTTTCAGCTTAGATATCATAGTTTATTAAATGAGTCTCAATGTTTGGACATTCATGGGCTTCCTACTTTCCTCCAGTGAGATGAGTATGCTTTGCTGATTTCTGAACAGATTTATAACTATTTCCTTTGCTGAGAAATGTTTTTAACATGGATAGCCTCTCCTACCCCCACCCCCATATTTAATGGACCAGTGTCTCCCTCCCTAACAGAAAAGTTGTGTCAATCTACCATCCCATTCATTGGTAGTTGAAGCAATTTTCATACAATGTATCATTTTGTATTCTTTTTATAGTTTTTGCTGAATTTTTATTTATATTTAGTGTATAGCTGTATGCATTAATATGTGCCTCTCTCTCTGTGTGTGTGTGTGTGTGTGTGTGTGTGTGAGAGAGAGAGAGAGAGAGAGAGAGAGAGAAAGGATAATGCACTATAACTTAGGTTATGAGCCTTGGCAGCAAGCACCTTCCTCACTCTCCGAGCCATCCTGGCAGGAACCAAATATCCCTCTAAAGAATCTAAAAGATGACAAAATCAAGCCACACTTTCCTTTTCCTATTACAGGGGTGCTCTTTTGGCCTCTAACTTTTGTTAATTTTTAAGCATTTGCTTTCTGAAACAAACATCGTCCAATATGGGCTGTGCAGAAAGCGCAAGGCGAAGACAACATGACTGCAAATAAGAGTGGTACTGTAGCTCAGCAATGAGGCTCCTAAGTGCGCATTCATAAATTCTTACAGGGGGTCTAGGTAAGATTGCCCAAGCAAGGCCCTAGATTCAGTGCAGAGTATAGGGGGACAAAGGGGCAAAGAGAAGGAACAATTATTCTCAACCTTGCCTGTCTGCTTTCTCTCTGTGTTAGTAGTATTTTTGCATTAAAGACCATATTCTTCACTTTTAGTTAAGATCCCTCAACTCTGCTGATCAGAAACAGCAGGGATCAGCTAACAATTACTTATGCACAGACTCCTGACTAAGGGATCACAGTTACACTTCCATAGGAAATGACTGTAAAATGTGATCACTTGCTACCTATTTGTATTTATTTATACAGGATCACAGTTACACTTACATAGGAAATGACTGTAAAATGTGATCATTTGCTACTTATTTGTATTTATTTATACACTGAACCTTACACAAAGAATTTGAAACAACATATTTACATTTTATTATGTGATACAACACCAGATGAAATAATCGGTCGAATCTACTATTATAATGAACCAAGAGTTGCAAGAAAAAGAACAAATTAAAACACATTAAATTTTATCTGTACTTGAACTTAGCTTTCATTTGTTTCTATCTGAGACTCCAATCTTCATTGCTAATACACACATCAGACTTCTTGCTTGTAAAACATTAAAACAACATTTTAATAATTTATAATTATTGATATTTATTTCACAAGAAAAAATGAACAGCGATCCTTCAAAGGGACAAGCTGCTGCTGCATACACCTTTACATCCCTACAAGGAACCTCAAGAGAATAAATAGGATTTAGACTGCTTCCAAACATCTTTCTCAAAACACGTTGCAAAAAAGCCAATCAGATTTTACCAATCAGCTCTCCATGCCTATCAGTGGTCCAAAAGGTGGAGGACAAGACACAACATATTGCTTTTTCCTATTTGTGCAACTTCAGTCCAAGGAGACTAAGTCTATGGGTTTGCTTTAAATTGAACGGCTCTTTATACGAATTCTGTATTGTTAAAGGGAAACTATGCTAGGTGTATTGGTACATACCTTTAATCTCAGCACTACTTGGGAGAAAAGCAGGGAAAACCATAGGTTGCCAAGCAACACTTCAAAGCTCAGGTGTGCACGTGAGCCCTTGGCATCTGGTTCAGTGGCAAGCAAGATGCAATAGGTTTGGAGTGAGGTCCAATATTTCGATTTCCTACAATAGACCCTATCATGCCAGACAGCTGTTGGGCAGGGTATAGTATGGGCCTTCTCTGAGGCACAGGGAGGTAGAACTCTGAGTTCAAGGCCACCCTGGTTTACAGAGCAAGTTCCCAGACAGAAGGCCACACAGAGAAACCCTGTCTTGAAAAACAAAACAAAAAAACCCCAACAACAAACAAACAACAACAAAAACTCAAACAACAACAACAACAAAAGAGGGGTGAAGCTGTTACCTAGAAAAGAAGAAACATTTTCCCGGTCTCCAGAGATTCAGAAAACGTGAAAGGTTGTAGAAGCTGAACAATGGTGGCAGATGCTTTAGGTAAATCTGTCATGAACTTGACCCTGTGGTCAGGATGAAGGAGGGTATGTCTATTTTCTGCAAACTGAATCATACATATTTGGGAAGACAAAAACGGTTACTTCTTAGACAAAGAAACTGGAGGCAGAAGAATGGATGAGCAATTAGGAAAGTTGGGTGTACTGAGGTCCAGACGATCACAACATCAATAAGTCATGGAAAGGACTGCCAGAGCACCCACAGGGTCTAGGAAGAGTCTGATGCAAAGTAGAACCACACGCACAACAAGGCACTTCATTCTCTTGCAGTGCTTAAAATTCTAAAGCAGTTTTTTTTTTGTTTTGTTTTTCTAGCAACTTTTAGTTGTATTGATTGTCCTTCTTTATATAATTTTATCATTGTCTTATTTCATGTGTATGGGTCTATGGCCTGCATGTATGTCCGTGTCCTACATGCCCATGGGGACCAGAGGAAGGCACTCTGGAGCCACAGATGGTTGTGAGTTGCCAGCTGGGTGCTGGGACTAGAAACCTTGGTCTTCTTCAAGAGCAGCAAATGTTCGTAACTCCTGAGCCATCTCTCCAGGCCCTTATATTTTATCCTATAGGTTAAAGGCATGTAGTGAAAAGGGAATGTGTTGCTTTTCAGAAACCTTCAGCTTTAGTCACGTTTGGAATGGGTATGAGCTTCATGGTAGTCAGCCCTGTGCAACCGTGATTCTCTTCCCCAGTGTCAGGGCAAGTGACTAGATCTAAGGATTCCTGCAGGAAACACAAGCTTGAAAAGCAATGGCTTCCTGGCAGGCCCGTCGCTGCCTCCACCCCTTACCCATGGCTTCCTGGCAGGCCCGTCGCTGCCTCCACCCCTTACCCATGTGAGCAGTAACACTGTGCTTTGGTGAGGGTATCTCCGTCGTTGCCTCCCCCCTTACCCATGTGAGCAGTAACACTGTGCTTTGGTGAGGGTATCTCCGTCGTTGCCTCCCCCCTTACCCATGTGAGCAGTAACGCTGTGCTTTGGTGAGGGTATCTCCGTTGTTGCCTCCCCCCTTACCCATGTGAGCAGTAACACTGTGCTTTGGTGAGGGTATCTCCGTCGTTGCCTCCCCCCTTACCCATGTGAGCAGTAACGCTGTGCTTTGGTGAGGGTATTTCCGTCGTTGCCTCCCCCCTTACCCATGTGAGCAGTAACGCTGTGCTTTGGTGAGGATATCTCCGTTTTAAAATCGTGGCAGGCCCGTCGTTGCCTCCCCCCTTACCCATGTGAGCAATAACACTGTGCTTTGGTGAGGGTATCTCCGTTTTAAAATCTTGTGTTGGGTCTTCCCTTGCGAAGTGTGTACTGCTTGCTGCTTCCGGTGCTTCGGACCAGAAGGGATGCTCTTCCTTCAGACTCTGCCTCAGAGAGGGCCCACACTAAATCAGGCCCAGCAGCTGTCTGACATTATGGGGCCTGTGGCAGGAAAATCAGAATATTAGGCCTCACCTTAAACCTACTGCATCTTACCTGCCTCTGCAGCAGATGCCAAGGGCACACACACACACTGCTTGGGAACACATGCTCTCCCCTGCTCTTCTCCCAAGTAGAAAAAGATGTAGTTACATCCACAAGGGCCAATTTTCAGAAAGATGAGGGCTTACTTCTTGCACAAATCTGCTTTCTGCACATGGGACTGCTTTTGCTGCCCAGAGCTATCCACTCTCAGGATGCAGAGATGAAGGTTTCTAAGGCAAAACTGTAGAGAAAACAAGTTAGTATTCAGCCTATGACTTGCCAAGACACGCTTTACTCTGTAAAAAGATAAAAGACTCAAGAGCCCAACTTTATTAAGAGGAAAACATCCTTCTACCATCCCTAGGTGCTCCCTTATCATGCCACAAAGCAGGAGGCTGCGGAATGTTTCCCCATGGAATAGATGTGCCTCTCTGTTAACGAGGCATGGGTCTCTTTTCATTTGTTTTACTTTGAAATCATTTTATATGTATAGAAATGTTACAAAGATGGCAGGGTGTTCGCCTGATGTTTGTATCTTACATAACCAGGTGCAAGCAAGGAATGAGCATCCTTATAATGCTAGACTTTCCACCCATTTCCCAAAGCTCTCTGATAGTGTCTGCCCCCACCCCACCTCCCATGCTATGAACCATAATACCATGCTGAATCTTGTGAATTCATTTCTAAGCTGTGGTCATTTCCTGACCTCGTCTTATCATCTATGGCCTTGACTGTCTTTGAATAAATCTGGGCATGTATTTTGTATAATGTCCCTCAGCTTTAGTCAATTGCTTTTAGATTTCAGTGAAGAAAACTGAGGGTCATGTTAGGCCATAAGTGTTTATCTTTGTTGTAAAAGGCTAAGCTGTGAAAGAAACAGAAAGCCAGAAGTCTGTTCCTTCTGGTAGTAGAGAAGTTGGGGAAAGGAAACCGGGCAAGTGGCTGAGATGATATTAGCAACTGAGCCCCACTCAAAATTCTCCGGAACTGCCTGCACTCCTCTCAGCTCTTCTGCTTTCATGAATCAGAGCTGTCTTGTCTCAAGAGCAGAGGGGCAGCACACAGGACACATTCTTGTCCCCAACACAGGCTTTGTATGGGAAGAGGGGGCTCAAGGGCATCTAAGTCTCTCCATTGGGTACAGATAGATCAGTGCGATTCAGACCTTCCAGCCAGGATATCCAATTCCAAAAGAAATTCAGCTTCTGTAGTAAAAAGTGCTTGTGTGGAGAAATCTACGGGTGTAATAAGGGTTCAAGGCCTCTGTCAGGTACCCAGACATTCTTCTGAGAAAGGGAGACTGAAAGTCTGAGCAAAACCATGCGTCTTCCTTTGTCATCTATAATGTAGTTATTTAAGGAGTGTTGGAAAGGCCAGCATCACCCCACTGCCTGAAACAACTAGCCTGAAGTAAGCTGGAGAGAACCTGTGTTTGGAAACTTACACTATGGGGCCCAAGAGATGGCTCAGCGCTTAAAAGCATCGACTGCTCTTCCAGAGGCACTGAGTTTAGTTCCCAGAAACCACACGGTGGCTCACAACCATCTATAATGGGGGTCTGATGCCCTTTTCTAGTATGTCTGAAGATAGTGACAGTGTACTCACTTAAATAAAGTAAATCATTATAAAAATATACAATGAAAGAAAGGAAGGAAGGAAGGTTAGCTGTGCTACAAGTTGACGTCCACACACCCTTGTTCTTCATCAGAGGACATGCATGGGTGATTAGGGCACAGCCCAGTTCAGGTGTGTTGAACTGGCACGGTAAGTTCCTTGTGACACAGTTGAGCACCTGCCATATGTGATTCACAACCAACTGGCAAGACAAATCAGTTTAAGAACCATCATTCCTAAGATTTACTAAGCCACTGCCCTTGGCGGCTAGGAATTCAACCCCAAATGGGTCGCATGGGAGGTGTTGGAGTTTGAACTGCAGACCAGGCATATCAACACTATCTGGGAACTGATTAGAAATGTAAATTCTAGGGCTCCACCCAAGATATACTGAATCAGAAATCCTGGGAGGAGGCCCAACAAAGTGTTTTAACAAGCCCTCTGAGAGGGTTGGAAGTGCGTTTGCCTTTAACAACAAGGGGCTTGAAGGTTCAAAGTGAACCAACCATCTATGTTCAGGCTGGAGGAGAATGGAACTCTTAATTAAATACTTATTGTCCTCCTAGACTCCAGAATTGGGCCTAAGAAGATCAAATCAGGTAAAGGGAAACAGAAAATGTAGCTTTCTTTAGGAACCAAGATGGCAAGATGGCACAGTTAGTGGATAGGTTTTTTTTTTGTTGTTGTTGTTTTTGTTATTTAATTCTCTGTAAGTTTACCCATATGACTTATGACTCCACTTTCCCAAGCTCAACCCATTTTTCGAGCCCACATCAACTTAGAAACCTTAGATTCTAGTTACATAGTTACAAAATGAGCAGCTTGCTAGTTCAGTCTCACCACACAGTTCCTAGCTATCGGGCCAAGTTGGTACATGTTCTAACTTGCCCATCAGGAGTAGGAGTTACCTCTTAGCTAACTGGTACCATCTACTTTTCTCTCTGCCTGGGCTATGAGCATCATCTTCCTGATGCTTTCCAGGAGGGCTGATCTGGTTTCAGCCTGCACAATAACCATCTTATGTACCACTGTATCTTACTAGGGGATGCTGATTGCTAGCGAGGTATAAGCTTCCTAAGGCAGTCACTACCGACAGACACACAACTCATCCAGGGCCCTTGGCAATGTGCAGTTCAGAGACAGCAGGTTTAGGGCATGGCTTGAGAACCTTCCTTCCTTTCTCAGCCTCTTCCTTGACTTTAGTTTTTGTTGTTTGTTTTGTTTTGTTTTGTTTGCAATGGGTCTGCAACGTGGCCCTGGCTGACCTAGAACTGATAACTTCCCTGCCCCAGTCTCCGGAGGGTTGGGATTACAGGCCCACCACAACACCTAACTGGAAATCTGCATTTTGAACAGGCTTCCAGGCCTATGTTGCTAGTTGCTTTTGACAATCAAGGTTAACTGCAGTAATTTTTATACTTTCACCATTCTTTCTCCCCAGGTTTTGAACATAGGTGGTAAGGTATTACAAAGGGACCAGCTACCCTTCTTTGATGGAGATTGTCCTCCGAGTCTTTCTCAGTTGGGTGTGCTGGAACAGAGCTATAATCCCAGTGCAGGATAGACTCCTGGGATGCCTGTCCCCTTACTGGTCTGGATGTGTCATTTTAACAACCTCAGCTGCTCACACCTGCTCTCTCTCTGTCCCACACGATCACTCATAAATCGTTCTGTCATGACTCATTTTCCCAGTAGGATAAGTTTCCTTGGAAGCTCATTTCTCTTCCAGGAAATGTGACCCTGCTTCCCACTCTCAAGTGTATCTGCAGGGCCTGTTGGGAGCAGGTGTCTACTTGGTTTCAGTGGTTCTATGTACTCAGCATCTTACAGGGTCAGGAAGGCTGGGGTCTCTCTTCTTTCTACTGAAACTCCATCCTTACCAGATGCCATAGACATACAGTTCCCCAGAGCCAGGTTACTGCCTATCCACTCCAGGCCTAGGTGATTATGTGGACATTATTTGGAATTAGAAAAAGAAAAACATCAACTCTGGGGTCCAAAATCTGGTGTGTTTTCTAACATTCCAGTGTGTCTTTGTTTGAATTTGTGGTATCCTTATGTATCCCAGGCTGGTCTGCGAATTGGAGCCTGAAACTTCAGTTGTCCTAAGTTAGACTCATAGTACAGTGAATATCTCTTAGATATACTGAGGACCTCATGCATGCAGATCCTAGACCCTTGATCTTTCATGCTAAAACTTTCATTAGCATGGGACTTACAACACAGCCTAACCAGAGAAATTGCTAAAAACTTAGTATGCTGTTCCCACCCTGAGAGGCACCTTCGATAAGCCGGGGTGGGAGGGTGGGGGGTG
>NW_022196909.1:66769256-66773296 GCF_008632895.1 Mastomys coucha | reverse complement strand
AAAAAAAAAAAAAAAAAAAAAAAAAAAAGAATGCTGACTCACAGGCCACACTGCCTGTCCCCTTCCAGGAAACCACATCTGCATTCCTAACTCTTAGCTCTAGGTCACATTTTCAGAGGGAAGTCCTCCTCCCTGTTTTCAGGCTCTTCCTACTCTGCCTTCCTATGACTCATTCTGTCACTTATTCAGGTCAGGGACTCATGCAATCGACAGCTTATTATTTCATCAAACATTTTAAAAATGTTTCATTACATTCTTTTACAAAACTGTGTGTGTGTTGAGGGTGACGAACACAATGTGTATGTGTATGCTTAAGTGCATATATGGAGGTCAGAGGGCAACTTGCAGGAATCCATTCTCTCTTACCACGATTGCAATTGCAGGTTCTGGGCACCAACCTCGGGTCATGGAGCTTACTGGCCAGTGCTCTTACAGGCTGCGCTATCTCACGGACCCTTCTTCTTCTTGCATTTATTTATTTATTTATTTATTTATTTATTTATTTATTTATTTTGGTTTTTCAAGACAGGGTTTCTCTGTGTTGTCCTGGCTGTCCTGGTACTCACTTCTGTAGCCCAGGCTGGCCTCAAACTCAGAAATCCACCTGCCTCTGCCTCCCAAGAGCTGGGAATAAAGGCGTGTGCTACCACCGCCCAGCCCAAATTCTTTATTTTATATTTTTGAGATGGAATCTCACTTTGTAGCCTTGGCTGGTCTGGAACTGGGATCCCTCTGACTGCCTCCAAAGTGCAGGGATTGAAGGTCTAGCTGTTTTTAAAGACCAAACACCTACTTTCACTGTGGACTCCCCCTGGTCTCTCACTTTCTTTCCCCAGGGCTAATGTGCTTTTCAAACTCACCCAGACAAGTCTCCTCTTGAGAATCAATCCCTTTACCAGTTTTTATTCTGCCAGCCACATCCTTTGTTGTATCCCGAGTTCGAATCCCCATCCCAACCCCAGGGTGTCCTTGACAACCTCAGCCTTTTGATTTCTCCTAGGACCTGTCCCTCTAGAGTACAAATAAGCTGCCCAGAGACAAATGAATGGAAGATGAGAAATACACCTCTTTTCAGTTTTATGTATAAGCTGGTCAATGCTAGTCTTATTGTAACTTGTTGGGGATCCCAGGGAGGCCTATGTTTTTTTGTTTTTTGTTTGGTTTGATTTGGTTTGGTTTGGTTTAAGGTAGGAGAAGTGAATCTGGAGGAAAGGGGAAGTGTGGGGAGGGGCCGAGAGGAATGGAGGGAGGAGAAACTGCAGGCAGGACAGAGTGTATGAGTGGGAAAAAAAGCTGGCCAGTAAAGGCTAGTCATTGACTAGTATGAGCTTGAAATTTCAGCATTCAGGAGTCAGAGCCATGAGTTCCAGGCCAGCCTGGCCTACACAAGACCTGTCTCAAACAAATAAAAGATAAGCAGTAACAGGTGGTACTGTGTCATCTCAGAACAGAAATACTGGAACGACAACCACACCAGTGGCTGGAGAGCTTAATGAGCCTGAAAAAAATAATAGTTTGAGGAAGACACAACATTGGACATTCCAGCAACAGGCTAAACACTGCCCGTGGTACAGAACAGATGAGTGCTGTGGACTTGCCTAGAGCTAGCAGCAGCTCCACATGGAAACTCTGAAAACAGCAGAGCACTGCAGCATCCCAGAAACCCCACAGCTCCATCAAAGGTGACTGTTCTCCCAGGTAGAAGATAGCATGTGTAAACTCTTCTTTTTCAATTTTGCAAGACTCTAGTTAACATTGGTTAGTTCAATTGGCCAGAGTTATTTCAAAGTCTTACCATTTTATTAGTCAACAAGTCAGCTTACTGAGAACTTTGACATCAATAGATTTAAAGATATATATATGGCTTTTTATAGTTTTAGTGAAACTGTTTCAAGTAATGATTTTTTTTTTTTAACCAAAAGCTTCCAAAGCTTCTACACTTCAGGGAAAAAAGGTGTCAGATAGGCATCAATTCATAGCAAAGATTATTATTGTTGTTATTGTTATTGTTATTATTAGCCAGCCCTGTGTAAAATCTCTGTGTAGTTCTGGCTGTCCTAGAACTCACTCTGTGAGACTAGGCTGGCCTCAAACTCACATAGAGATCCATCTCCCTCTCAAGTGTTGCGACTAAAAGAGGTCTTATTTTTTAAACAGCTTTTCCTGATAATCATTCAGCCCATCAGATCAAGGTGCTGGTGAAAGCAGACAGACCTACAGGCTACCAGCAGTAGGGTGAAGGAGACTGCTTTCATCTGGTGCTGGTGGGGTTAATACAACACTGCCCTCCTGGTTTGCTCCAGTCACTCTTGTGCATGTGCCCAGAGATGGGATGCAAGCAGAGAGCCTGGAAGGTTCCCAAAACAAAACCCAGGGACTTGATTTTTGTCAGTTTCTTTGATTTTTATCAGTTTCTTTGAACAAGTTTCCAAACAGACCTTCAACCAATGACAGGTTGGTTGGTTCCTAGATACCTGTATTGGAGAATCTACAGTAAGCTTAAATTGAGAACCATGTAAAGATAAAAGTTCTTTCTATTTCATATGCCTACTTGAGGGCCAGGTGGAAGAATTGTCATTTCTGCCAAGTCACTCTAGAAAATGGGGTCTGCATTGTGCAGGCAGACTTGATGCTGGAGGAGCCAAGAGTTCTAATTTATCTGCAGGCAGCCAGGGGAAGCGTCCCTTCTGCAGTGAGCAGAGCGTGGGCACTTTGAACCCTCAAAGCCCACCTACACAGTGACACTTCCTCCAACAAGGCCACAACTATTCCAATAAGACAATACCTCCTAATAGTGCCATTTCCCATGGGCCAAGCATATTCAAAACACCAGATTATTGTTTAGTTGATTTACATGGCCAGTTATTTCCAAAAAGTGCATGCTAACATTGATGGGAAATTGTTAAGGTATTTTGAGCCTCTCAGCTCCTGGCAGGTAAGGTAAATACATTCTCCTGAACTCCCTGCATTCTGGACTCTTGCCTCTCGAGCTCTCTCCATCTTGATATCTTTAAATAAATCTTTGCTGGATTTCATCCATTTTGATCTGAATGTAATAGCAAGGAGGATAAGTCCTTGACATTAATTTAGAGATAATCTATTAAACTGAAATACAACTTATTTTTGTTTCAGCGCATATTCACTTGGTGATTAAGGAAAGATGCTTTTCTATGTTTGCAAATCTGCCACTTTTCATCCTCTGTAAACTGTGGTTCCATTCTTATGTCATACACATTGGCTGGACCCTGTTTTGAATCTGCAGAAGTTCATGTGTAATAATCATATTGACCTTTTCTGTTATATTCAAATGATTGTGAATAGGCTACTTTTGCTTGTTTCATTTTGAAATATAATCAAGTATATTTTATTGTTTACTTTGTTCATATTACAACATTTTAACCCTATGAAAATAGCTCCCTCAGACTTCCTGTACTTTGAGTTTTGATAATTTATGATTTTATATATATATATGTACATATATGACAGTAAACATTTTTCTTTTTGCAAATTAGTCTGTCTATATTTTACAAAATGTTCATCTCAACATTAGTTTGTGCTCTTATCACTATCTAACAATTCATTCTTTTGTAAAATATATTTGGAAATTATTTTTGTCTCAATCTATTTTCCTGCCAGTATCACATAGTTTTAACTTTTATAACTTTATGATACATCTTAACAATTTGATAAGGATAGTCCTGATTAACATTCCTTCTCAAAAACAAGTTTTTAAAGCTTATTTTCTCTTTCAGAATTCTGTTAACAGTTTCCTTCAGCACTATCCCAAGCTATAAAGAGAGGTTGCTATCAGATATTCACTAAATTCATTCTTTGCAAGAAATTAGCAATTATAAACATATTTTAGGTGGGTGCACTTTTATAAACCCAGCACTTGGAAGGCAGAGGCAGGTTACTTCAATGCAGGCTGATCTAAAATTGTTTCAAGCCAGGTAGGGCTACACAGTAAGCTCCAGTCTCAAACACACACACACACACACACACAGGGAGAGAGAGAGAGAGAGAGAGAGAGAGAGAGAGAG
>NW_022196909.1:66767322-66769246 GCF_008632895.1 Mastomys coucha | reverse complement strand
GAGAGAGAGAGAGAGAGAGAGAGAGAGAGAAAGAGAGAGAGAGAAATCCTTTTAAACTTAGAGCCAGCCTTTGGACTGATTTAAGGTTACTGTAGGAGTGGTGGCCCACACCTTTAATTCCAGCACTGTAGGCAGATCTAAGTGATTTCAAAGTCAGCCTGGTAACTTAAATCCAGACCAGCTAGGGCTACCTTGTCTCAAATACAAAACAATACAAAGCAAAGCAAAACCAACAAACCAACCAACCAACAAATAACAAAGAGCCCTTCTGTTTCTATATGTCACATACTTATGGATTAAAATCAGTCAGGGAGAGTCATGGATTTTGTTGCTCTTGTAAAAATGAGTCTAAATTTTGCTTCAGTTAATGGTTGCTCTTCTTTATAAATACTGTTGGCTTTTGCTCATATTTATGTCTTCTAATATTTAACTTATTTGATAAGCTTATTCATGTTTTCATTAAGATTTCAAACTGTAACTTTTTTTTCCAGTACATATCAATCAGCCACATCATTTCCACTTTGGATAGCTCTTCCTTCATTTCTTTTATTACATTAATCAGGGATTTAAAAATTCTATTAAGTAACACTGTGGCCAAACTACTACAGTAGCTTTATCCACTTCAATTACATATATTTCTAAAACTTTTGTATTCATTGTAATATTGATAACAAAAATAAAATTTTATTATCATGTTGAGAAATATTTTCTGTTTTTTATTTTTTCCTTTCTATCAGGAATAGTTAAAAATATTCTATTTAACACTTTCAAAAATACTTCACCGGTGGCCAGCAAGATGGCTCAGTGGGGAAAAGACACTGTCAAGACTGACAAGCAGACTGCAATCCCTAGTAACTACAGAGTAGAATCAGAGAACTAACGTCTGAACACTGTCCTCTGACCCATGCTCCTCCTGCTTTCCCCACAACAAATAAATATGTGTAATAAAAGGATTTTTAAATTCATCAAATCGATGGTTTACTTTACTTCTGTAACCTACTGCTATTAAATAGTCATCTTTGTGAATGTTTGCACCAGCACATATACATTATTTGTTGTGATGAGTTCTAGTATATTAAAAACAGAATCATGGGCTAGGCATCCGGTGCATGCTTTTAATTCCAGCACTCAAGAGGCAGAAGCATATGGATTGAATTCAAAGCCAGCCTGTTCTTCAGAGTGAGTTCCAGGACAGTCAGATTAATGTAAAGATACTCTATTTCAAAACAAAGAAGGAGGAAGAGGAGGAGGAAGAAGAAGAAGAGGAAGAGGAGGAGGAGGAGGAAGAGGAGGAGGAAGAAGAAGAGGAGGAGGAGGAGGAGGAGGAGGAAGAAGAGGAGGAGGACGAGGAGGAGATGTCAGCGACAGAATAGTGGAAGACTGCTCAGCCCCAAACAAGACATTCATACCATCTTTCATCAAGCTCAGGAACATTTTGGAAGAGGTGGTGGAAAAGCAAGTCCCAGCCATTCCAGTCATGAATTCAGAGGCACAGCAGCTCTGGGTGCCTGCACTAGACATGGAGCAGAGGAACTGTTGCCTTCAGCTGTAGGCCCACTAATTACCCCACCAGGCTCTAGTGAATAGCTGTAGTCCACACAGATCACCCTGGTTAAACGAAGGGTGGCACAGAATAAAACAGAAGTCATGAATCTCATATAAGGGCTGGTAGGGCTGGAGGGGGATGGTAAGGGTAAGGATAAGAGAGATGAGGGGAAAGAACAATCAGAATATATTATAGATGAGCATGAAATTGTCAGATAGCAAAATTAACAAGACATTTAAAGGTAGCACATATAAATTATGTTTTGTTTATAGTTTTTATTATATAATCTTTAGTGCCATTTCTTTATTGTTTAATTATAGTATTAATGACTAGAAAACAGTATTTTTTTCTTGTTTACTTAAGTTCTTTTTTTTTTTT
>NW_022196909.1:66763522-66767312 GCF_008632895.1 Mastomys coucha | reverse complement strand
TTTTTTTTTTTTGAGACAGGGTTTCCCTGTCTAGCCCTGTGCTTAAATTCTTTGAGTGCATGTGTGTATGATTTGTGTGTGTGTTTGTATGTGTGCATGTTACATGTCACATGTAGAGGTCAGAGGACAGTACGCTGCTGTTCTCTGCTGTGGATGCCAGGCCAGCTGGCCAGCAAGATTCCCGCGAGTCTCCCACCTTTACTCTATTCTACCCCAGGAGTGCTAGGACTACAGACACATGCAATTGTGTCTGCTTTTACACAGACCCGCACTGGACATGGGTCCTCATGTTTGTGCGACAAGCACTTTATATAACATTCAGCCATCTTCCCAACACACCATTTACTTTTTGTCTTCTGGAAAAAAGTGTCCTTTTTACTGGATATTCATAGTGCTGCCTGTACTTTACATTTTTTAATAGTTTTATTTTTGAAGGAATTTCATACATGGGTGGCATCTATATCATTTCTGTCTCTCCCTCTTCTCCACCCAGCTCCCCTTGTGTCCCCTCCAGTCTAAATTCTTTTTTACTATTTTCATGTAGGTAGTTTGGACATAAAAACTGCCAGGCAGAGAAATCTTTAAGTAAGACTCTCCTAACACAACATCAAACCACTAGACTTTCATCCTTATCTTTCCATTTCAACAGGAAAGTTTATATATTTCATAATGTTTAATCTTGACTGGACTTTTCAATAGCTCCCTATTGTTTCTTATCTATTCTGTATTATTTTTTGTGGACTATGTTTTATTTACATTTGTCTCCTATAATTATTAAGGAAAATAAACAACAGGTTTTCAATTCTGCTAGTGCCAACTTGGGATGGTTGTCAAGTGCCGTAAAGTGCATTGCTGTCAAGTGCCGTAAAGTGCATTGCTGTCTAGTGACGTAAAGTGCATTGCTGTCTAGTGACTGAGCACTTAAAGCGCTGCTCGCAGTCTGCTTTCTCTCTCCGCAGTGTGTGGTTATTAGTTAACAGCCTCCTGTTTAGAACTACACCGAACACGCTGCCCTCCACTCACGGCACCAGCTCTTAATCCACTGTGATCCACTTACTGCTACTTTGCCTTCTCCCTCCATATTGAGCACTCACCTTTTAAAATGAAGTTTCCCATTCTTGAATTGTTTTCCTGTCCCCTACTCTCCCAACCCCCCACCAAGTTATGGGCAACACGTCACTCCAATTTTTGCAGAACCAGCTCCCAGTGGCTGTTTTCTGATACCTGGAAGATGTAAAAAGTTTATTTAGCTGCTTTCACAGAGAAGCTAAAAATGGGTGTGAAACATGCAGAATTAAGCTGGTTTCTCCTGTAATGGCATGGCAGGTTTCCCCAAATCTCTGATTGAAAAAGGTTTTGATCTTTAAGAAGGCTGATGACGAGCTAGACACAGTGGTGCACTCTTATCATCTGTTACCTGGGACAAGCAGGGCAGCTGAGGCAGGAGGATTAAGAGTTTGGGGCCAGTTGTGCTGTATAATGACTTTGAGACAACCTAAGCCTGTCTTAGAGAACTGAAGAAGGGGTCTTAGCTCATTGATGGAGCATCTGCCCATTGTCTTAGTTGGGCTTTCTATTACTATAGTGAAATACCATGACTAGAAAGCAAGATGGGGAGGAAAGGGTTTATTTGGGTTAGACTTCTAGATCATTGTGTACCATTGGAGAAAGTCAGGAAAGGAGCGGGCAGAAACCTTATAGCAGGAAGAAAAGCTATGGGTGTTAGGGGTGTTGCTTACTAGCTTGCTTCCCGTGACTTGCTCATCTTGCTCATCTTGCTTTCTTTTTTTTTTTTTTTTTTTTTTTTTTTTTTTTTTTTTTTTTTTTTTTTTTTTTTTTTTTTTTTTGATTTTTTCAAGACAAGGTTTCTCTGTATAGCCCTGGCTGTCCTAGAACTCACTCTGTAGACCAAGCTGGCCTCGAACTCAGAGATCTGCCTGCCTCTGCCTCCCAAGTTCTGGGATTAAAGGCATGTGCCACCACCGCCTGGCTCATCTTGCTTTCTTATAGAACCCAGGACCACCACCCCAGGGGTGATACCACCCACCAAGGGCAGGGCCTTCCACTACTGAGCAAGAATTGAGAAAGTGCCTTACAGCTGGATCTCATGGAGGCATTTTTTCAACTGGAGGATCCTTCCTCTCTGATGACACTAACTAGAGTCAAGTTGACACCAACCCATGCGAGTCCAAGTCCTTCTTCCCCCAGTCCTAGTGCTAGACTGAAGTCAGTAGGCAAAACGACCCCCACACACCCAGGTCAGCAGGGTCTGGTAGCTAGGTGTGAAGCAGGAGGAAGAGGGGTGGAGCCCTCTCTGTTGAGGTATTCTTATGCTAATTCTCTGGTTCTTGCTGGAGGCAGGCAGAGGAGAATCCTGACCTAACACTTTCAGCTAATGTCTTAGAGTGAGAGAAACTTTTCAATCACTCTCTAGTACTTAAAACATTAAACTAGGATAGTTGGAAACATTGGTGAAGGTCAGAAAGCAATCTTGGTGAGTTCCTAGCACACTAGTACGAGGACATATCTAGGCCACCTCTGAGTTTGGGGTGCCAGGCGACAATGCGGAGGCAGGAGACTGACTTTCCTTGAAGTTTACGCCTTCATTTCTTTAGGGGTGAACCCTTTATTTTACTCATAAATTCAAGACACATTCAAATAAAATACTACTAGTCGATATGATGCAATACTTTGTGCAATAACCCTGTTAGTGGTAGAGTGGTAGGAAAGTAACTTTTGCTGTCCAGAGGAGGGACACGTTGTATATCTAAACACACAACTACATTCTTTCTTTTTAAAACTTTTATTTATTTTCTAGAAATGATTCAGACATTTTTCCCTGTGCACCTCTGATATCTACAGAAATTTTACTTACTGTATTTTTTTTAAATATTATAATCTATTCTTATTTTTACCTGCTCTTGTTTGATTAAAAGCAACAATTTCTCTTGCTGTATTATACCAATCACATTCCTAAGAAGCCTTGGATTACAAAAGGTTATTGTAAAAGCAATTATTTCAAATGGCAATATGGCCCAAGGCTAAAGTTTCAGTGATAAGATTTCTCTTTAACTATGGTCCTCAGTGATGTGTTTTCTTATGCCAACTCAAAATATAACTAATTTATCAATGCAGTAAACTACAATCTTATCCATTATTAATTACTAGTTAGTAAATCTAATCTACATTAATTAGGAAATGTAAGCAACGAGATCTTAGGCAGAGTTTCCAGTGGGTCACCATACTAGATTTTTTTTCTAGTTTCCAATTGGTCACCATAAAGGAAAGACCAGACCACAGGTGAACAATTAACATGTACACTAATTTATTCCTGGTTATGGAGCTGGCTCAACCAATAAAAGAACTTGCTGCCAGGCTCAATGACCTACATTGAATCCCTAGTGTCCACATGATGGAAGGAGAAAACCAACTTTCACAAGCTGTCCTTTGGCCTCCGTGTATATGGCAGCATGCCCTCGACAAATCAGTAAGCAAACGTAAAAACAATCGAAAAACAAACCAATCTATTCCAAATTGTTTGAGGGCACGCCTCCATGTATAACAGTTCAATTCTCATATTAAACTAGCATCAAATGTAGTGCAACTGTTTCTCTTACTGTAGCAGTGGTACCATCTCTAAATCTATGTATAAAATGTGGAGAAGTCATGACTGAACTCTCATGCAGGAAGCAGGTATAGTTTCTTGTGCTGTGATGTGTCTGCTGTTTCAGTGGAAGAACTTTCAAGGAGCCTCAACCCCATGCTTCCTTGTGTATCTACAAAAAAAAAA
>NW_022196909.1:66760996-66763512 GCF_008632895.1 Mastomys coucha | reverse complement strand
AAAAAAAAAATCACCCTCTTATGGTTAAATTCAGAATATGTTTAGCCTTTTACCAGTAGAGAGCTGTGAAGAGTAGAGGGGAAGATGACAATGAAGCTAACATATTTCAATCTACTGGCATACGTCATCCAGAAGACCTCATATGTGTGAGATTTCGGTCTGAGCAGAAAGGTAGAGCAATGCAGTTTGGCCAGCAGTGGCTTCACTCTGCAGGCACAAGGGATTCCCAAGGCAGTTGAAGGAGCTCGAGAACACAGTGGAGAACTGAAGAAACAGATGCGGCATCTGCCCAATACCTAGAAATGCTTATTTCTTATATTTTTATTGCTGATACATAAAATTATTTTTCAGATGATTCTAAAGCTTTTAAAAAAGTAATTCAATGGAAGAGTGTTCATATACTGCAACTCATTTGGTATCTTTCCAGAAGTTCCCCAAATTGGAATCTTAAAATACGCTTACTAGGATGAAAAACCAGCTTAAAAACAGTTTGTCAAATAAGTCTGGGTTTTTTTTATTCAATGAATGATTTTAAAAATTAGCTTCATTGTTTTTTAATTTACCATCTGTTAACTCAATAAATATGAGTTCTTAAAGTTAACCTAATTGTCTTGGAATTTGCTGTTTTTGAAGTTGATTAAAGTTATTTAGAATAATTTTATTGTATATTCAGACTGAAACAAGCATGTCTGCACGTGGATAGATCTTGGCTAATAATTTGCAAATAAATGTACCCATTTGTAAAATGAACCACTTATGTTTATGGCTCGTAAGACATATCAGTCAATATGTGAATATGCAAGATGTAGTAATAGTACAGCCTTGAGAGACGACCATCGCCAAGCATAACATTTCCCCGTGTTTTGCCTCCAATCTGCTGAAGAACTACAGAAGAAACATCAACTGGAAGTGCTATTTTTAGTCCTACTTTCTCATGGCTGGAAGGTGCTATATGCTTCTGTAAATATTCTGCCTTTGGTCAGTGTAGTAGACCAACAGTGGATGCTGGACCCAAGTGTACCATGTGAGAGACAGAAAAATGGTCTTTTCTCTCAGTAGCTCTCCACTAATAGGCAGTATGTCTACCAAGCATTCTTACCAACTGAGCCATATCCCTGGCCTGAAGCATCTGTGTTTAATTCTAGAATCTACAACAAATGAATTTTGAGTACGATGCAAGTAGGGATTAAGCCATGTCCACCCTCTCCCAGTCACTCTGACACCATTTGTTGAGAGCCTTTCTGTTGCTATTGTTCATAGTATTGCTTTGGTTGGTGTGGCTAAGTCATGTGAAACTGGTCAATTCTAAGAAGACTATACATATTAATTTTATAGTGAGTTTTAGAAAAATCACAGTACCTTCACTAACAAAAAAGACCTTAAAATTCATCACCGGAATTGACCTTTTCTATGTGTGAGAGACCTGAGTAAGACTGGGTCTTAAAGCCCATTGACTGGCCTAGAACACAGATCACCTGGACCTATATTATCTTTATAACACACTGGTGGTTTGAATAGGAATGGTTCCCACAGCCTCATATATTTAAATGCTTGGTGTTAGGCAGTGGAACTACTTGACAGGGATCAGGAGGTGTGCCCTTGTTGGAGGAAATGGGCTTTGGGGTTTCAAATGTTCAAGTAAGATGTAGAACTGTCAGCCTGCCTCTGTACTGCCACGCTCCCTGCTGTGAGGATAATGGACTAAACTTCTGCAACTGTAAACCAGTCCCAATCAAATGCTCTGCTTTCTAAGAGATGCTGTGGTCCTGGTGTCTCTTCACAGCAATTGAGCATGGACTAAGACACACACTTAAAAGATGTTTACCCTCGGGCTGGAGAGATGGCTCAGAGGTGAAGAGCACTAGCTGTTTTTCCAGAGGTCCTGAGTTCAATTCCCAGCAACCTGGTGGCTCACAACCATCTGAAATGAGATCTGGTGCCCTCTTCTGCCCTGCAGGCATACATACAGGCAGGCCATTACATATATAATACATAAAATCTTAAAACCAAAAAGCCAAAAGATGTTTCTAGATGAGCTCACTGTAGACTGTGAGCATCCTGGGCACTTCCCAGACAGTGCCTGGGCCCTTGAGCTTTTCTTCTGAGTTTACAGGAGCACCGTAGTATTCTGGGTCCTTCATGCAAGTATTTCTTAAAATACTTAGCAGTGAACGGAGGACTAGAGTTCTGACTAACAAGCATTCACTTTGCCACTTTAGAAAACCTCACCTTCATTTCTTCTGGAAAGCCATTTTTATTGATTTTTAGGTGGGGCTATATGCCCTAACTCCAGCTATTTGAGCTATGGCTGCTGGGCAGGTCAGCCAGCAAATGAGCACAGTAGTGAGGGCAGGTGAGGAGCACAACACAGGAAGCTGTCCCATTCAGGTGGAGCTGTTTAGCTTAGCTAGACACACAGAGGAAGGGAATGGAAGCTCTAACTGCAGCAGCCAAACTAAAAATAACAGAAGTCAGCATATATATATATATATATATATATATATTTTTTTTTTTTT
>NW_022196909.1:66736246-66760685 GCF_008632895.1 Mastomys coucha | reverse complement strand
CAAACTCAGAAATCCATCTGCCTCTGCCTCCCAAGTGCTGGGATTAAAGGCGTGCACCACCACCGCCCAGTGAAACTTTTGTCTTTATAATAGAATATCTCTTCTAAAATCTTTACAGAAAAGTGTATCACAGAGCTATTTTGGACTTGTAATGTGAGGCTGTAGCTATCAGACAGTATCCGCCAAGTACACCAGGGACTCACGCTGGCAGCCCCTCCCCCTGCACCTTGTACCATATTCGGTTCACTCTGCTTTTCCTGTTCTGTCCTTGAATTTCACTTCCATTAGAATAATAATGGCAAACACAACTAGTGACAAAAGAACAGCAGTGGACTCTGAGGTCAGAGCATTGTTTATCCACTAGTTCCTATTGATGGATACCCAGAATCACCAACAGACTAAGAGGAAACTGAGGCAGAAGGCAGGTTTGCTCAAGGCCACACAGGAAGTAACTAGTTAAACTAGGATTTCAGTCCAGGTAGTGGGGCAGCTTAGGCTGTTTTGTTCATATGTGCTTCTTTTGCTTAAAATATGATTTGGTCATGTGTCCCTTCATCTTCAAAATTCATGAACCACACAAAGGGGATAGTTCTTACTGTATACAATTTATACAATAAAAGTCAACTTTATTGACTTTTTTAAAGTTGAAAAGCCTGAAGAAAATTATGACCCTTGGAGCCAAGTTGTTAAGAATTTAAAGACCCTGAGCTGGAGAGATGGCTCAATGGTAGAATGTTTGCTGATCTTCCAGAAGGCCCATGATCATTTCCCAGGACCCACACTATGGCTCATAACCATGGACAACTCTAGTTCTAGGGAATCCGGTGGCCTCTTGCTTTCCAGGCCACAAGTGCATATATACACGTACACATGTACACCCCCCCAACACACAAAATAAATCTTTAAAAGGAAAAAATACAGATACACAAAACTCACAAGAAACTGCATAACATGCTTTGTAAAAGACAGGGTTTCTAACACATTAGGGTTCCCAAGGAAAGTGTGGGGTGTTGTCATACATTTCTGATGTTTGAGTAGCTGATAAATATGGCCTCAAAGCAAGAGAGGCATAAAGAATAAACAATTGAATAATTCTCAAAATTCTAGACTATGGGACAGTCTGAACTAAAATATAATTTGTTATTATATTTATAGTGAGTCTAGCCTCACTATAAATACACACACATAAACTACACAAGATACATCTACAGGCCAAAATCATCGTAACAAGTGTACTTTAACATGTAGGGTTTTTTGTTTGTTTTGGGTTCTTTTGTTTGTTTGTTTTTGTTTTTTTTTTTGTTTTTGTTTTTTTGAGACAGGGTCTCTTTGTAGCCCTGGCTGTCCTGGAACTCACACTGTAGACCAGCCTGGTCTTGAACTCAGAAATCTGTCTGCCTCTGCCTCTCGAGTGCTGGGATTATAGGCGTGCGCCACCACTGCCCGGCACTTTAACATGTAGTTAAACTAGCAGTATTTACTATTTCAATTTTTCATATAAACATGGGATTTAGTTTTTCTGTAGACAGATCCATTCTTCGGACTGCTGCCGTTCTTCCTTCGATGGTTAATCTGTCAACGTGCTGGAATTTATAATTACCATGGCAACTTATTTCTCGGTGTGTGACTGTTTCCAGAGAGGTTTAAGGGAACAGTGAAGGTCATACTGAATATGGACAGCAGTATCCTGTGCTAGGGTCCTGGACTAAATAAGAAGAGAAAGTGAGCTGACCCAACGCTGACCTCTCTGCTCCCTGGCCGCACGGGACCAGAGGCCTCAAGCTCCCCCAGCCCTGCCTTCCCTGTTGTGACCCAAAAGAAATCCTTAAGTTGCTTCTTTGAGATATTTTGCCACAGCAATGAGAAGAAGTGATTAACAGGCTGTCACTATTTATGATCTTAATTTGGTCAGTTTCATTCATTTACATCAATGTTTCACCAGGTGAAAATTTAAAAGTTTGCAATCCTGCGAATATGGGATGATCAGACTCCAAAGACCATCTGCCGAGCCCTTCACATTGTGAATCAGTTTGGGTTTAGTCTTTATATACATTCACAGAGGATCCAGCCTACAGTTCCCTAAACAAGGGCTAGAGCCCACACTGATCTCTGCTTCAGATAACCTTCTAGTCTAACCTTTCTTTCTATAGAAAGGAAGTTCCTCTAAGGAACTTTTAAAATTGCCTTCAGCTAGAAGGTTTGCCTCACCCTAGCCCTTCCCAGAGGCCCCGGTGCATCAATTAGCATTGTGATAGCATTTTCCTGCCCAATTGGGGAATGTGTTCTTTGAAAAGAACTCTTAATCAAGTCCTTACTCCCAGGCCCCAGTAGAGTTCCCAATTTCTACTAGGTTTTAAATGAATATTTATTGAATGAGCAAAATGTGGGATAAATGGTGAAAATGGTGAATGAACAAATATTTTTGCATTACAGGGGTATCTAAGCCATTTGATGTTTACAGTGTAAGGTAGGATTGCTCAAGGTCAAGGTTCCAATTTTGATAATGATTGTGACATTTTTAGATGTTGCCTACAGTTCTGTTTTATCATACCTTTGCCAGGAAAACAAGTCTTGAGAAAAAAAGAAAATGTGTAATATTAGGTATCCACTTAAGACACCTGATTAAATAATCTGTCAAGGTCTGACTAGGCAAATTAGCCATAAAAATAACATCTAACCCAGATCTTCCGTCTGTGTTCTCTTCCTTAAAAACACATTTGAAAATTACATTTGTTTATTGTGTGGGTAGGTGGGCCTGGTTCTTGCATTGGGGTCAGATGGTAACTCTGAGGAGTTGGTTCTCTCCTTCCATCAATATTAGTAATAGGATGTAAAAGATGTCCTGACTTACTTTGGTGGAGGTGGGAGTTGTGCCTCACTGAAGAGTCACATTATGTCTCCCTGTTAGTTGGTGACATTCTGGCAAGGCTCAAATAGGAGAATGGAAGACTTGGGCCACAGAGCGATGGTTCAGCTGGCAGGCTATCAGAGGACAAGAGGTACTACCAGTCTAGAGTCGTTAGATATATGTCTTGGATACCATAGCTCCCTACTCTTGGGCACTGTCCTGTGATGATTCAACAGAGCCACATGAGTCCTAGTTGAGTTCTGCTGAGACTCAACCATATATGTCACCTCACAATGCCAGCATGCCACCCTCCCGCATACATGAAACTTTCAAACTGTGACTTCCATTAGTTTGAATCGTGGAGTGAAGAGATACAGAAAAACAAACACTTGTGGCTGATCACGGGCTACAAGAAATCTGAACTGTTACTCAAGCCAAAAGCCCATCCTGACAAATTTGCTCTGTTCTGTTACAAACACAAGACTATAAATAATGGTTGTGAGTTTCAGGAATACCAGTTCTGTAAAGCTTGAGGAAAAAAAAATGTCAAGTGCACAAAGATGGAAGGATGACTGAAATTTATTCATTCTCACATTAAATATTGTAGGCACCAAACTGAACTCTACTCTGCGGTAATCTCTGAACCTGGAATCCCTGCCATTATAAGGGTATCCACTTAAGACATCTGATTAAATAATCTGTCAAGGTCTGACTAGGCAAATTAGCCATAAAAATAACATCTAACCCAGATCTTCCGTCTGTGTTCGCTTCCTTAAAAACACATTTGAAAATTACATTTGTTTATTGTGTGGGTAGGTGGGCCTGGTTCTTGCATTGGTGTCAGATGGTAACTCTGAGGAGTTGGTTCTCTCCTTCCATCAAGTAGGACCTGGAGACCAAACTCCCATAGGGAGGTTTGGGGGCAAACACCTCTACCCACCACGGGCCAGTTTCCTCTGCCCTAGGGACCAGGCATGTTCAGGGCTGAACCACAGTCAGAAAGGGGAACATAACTATCTCCTTGACTCAAAGCCTTCACTCAAATCAGTTATCATCTCAGTCTCCTGCTTCTTATCCACTAAGGCTGTTTTATCCCAGTCCTTGTACGTAGTGTGGAAGACAAAACTGTATTCTCTCTTTTCTGAAAAGGTCAGTGGCTATTGATATTAACTCCTGTTATCTATATTTTGATATATTTTAGATTTACATGTCTTTCAACTACTTACACTACATTTGGATTTGTTAGAAAAATGAAATAGGGGCTAGCTCGATGTTTCAGGGCTTTGGAGCACTGTGTGTTTCTAAAAGACTCAGGTTCAATTCTTAGCACCCACGTGACATCTCACAACAATCTGTAACTTCAATCCCAGGGGATGTGATGCATCTCTTCTGAGCTCCACTGGCACCAGGCAAGTAGATGATGAACAGACATACATGTAGGCAAAAGACCCCTACACATAAAATAAAATGGTTAAAAGTATCTTTGAACATAATTATACCACTTCATGCTGGATCCTATAACAAAATACCTTAGACCTGGAATTTTTTTAAAAGGTGTGTGTATGTGAATTGGTGCCAGTTTAGTGTGGGTGCCTATATACTTAAAGAGCCTAGATGCTGCCTGGTTTTGACTGTTAGGGATGGAAGGAGAAAAGAAGGAAATTCGGAAGGTTGGGAGCAAAGTGTTTTCTTGCTTTAAGTCAGGAGAAATCTTACTCTAAATTATGGGTTTTAGGTGATAATCTGAACTACTAGGTAAACATATGAGTGTATAAAAGAGGAACATGTTAATATATTTTTGAGTTTCTGTTGTGCTTCAACTTTAGGCATTCACAATAATAATCACTGTGAGTGAGGCCTCCATTCTCACCTGCTCTGCTCAGGGGGGACACTGGCAATAGTTACACAAGTCCCTATTTTGGCAAATCAGGGCAAGAAATTTTGACATCACCCAGGACTTTGTAGGGGAAAAACTGAGGCAGGAAGAGAAACTCATGTTTTACTTTGTTTTGCTCTTTGCTATCACCCGTAGCTGCTTGCTTTGCTTTCCAGGGGGCTCTTTGTCTTGGGGGGAGGAGGAGGAGGAGGAAGAAGAAGAGGAAGAAGGGGAGGAGGGGGAGAAGGAGCGGGAGGAGGAGGAGGAGGAAGAGGAGGAAGAAAAGGAGGAGGTAGTTCCTCAAATGAATACTAGTTCATATTTGTTTATATCCTTTATGCCTTTGGTATGGTCTTTTGAATTATAAAAAGAAAAGTTGAAAAAAAATGACTGGAGAATTCTAGGGAATTCAAGGATAGACAAGGAGAGGGGGCTCTCAGGAAGTAGCCTGTACTATGTCATTTTGCTTCATTTAGAATGACCTCAAAAAAAAACCCAACCAAACAAAATACAAACAAACAAACAAACAAAAAACCCACTGCAACGTCGACGTGTTTGCTACTAAGGCTCAAATCGCTAGTCACCCCCTGCGTCATGCTTGATTCATAGGCAACCGACAGAAGAGGACCTGACAGAGCTTTTAGGAAAAACTGAATTCTCAGCCCACAGTCACTTTCCAGGAACTTGCCTGCAAACAGCTCGGCGCTGGAGGGATGGAACTCCCAGCAATCTCAATCCTGCCACCCTGACTGCCTTCGCTCCACATACAATTATTTATGGGGACTTAATGAGAGAGCAAGCCTTATGTGAAAGAACGCAAGAAAGTGCAGCTGCTAAAAACAGACCCAGGCAGTTCTACAGTCCTTATTTTTACAACTGAGCTTCTGCAATTCCTGCCACGAACCTAACAGCTCCACTCCTTGCCAAACACACAAAGAGAAAAGTAAAAACTGTTTTCGTTCTGCAACTTCGAGTAAACAGTAGTAATTTTCTATCGTCACGTTCAATGCAAATTTCCCAAAGGCGACACAACAGGAAACAAAAGACCTGTTAGTTGATAGCTTCCTTAGAGCTGGGGGTTGTGTAGGGAAGGAGTAGCAGGGGAGTGGGTTAAAGTTGATAGAGTACAATTTCTCCCTAGCTTGGGGGTCCGAGCCTCCAGCTAGTTTGACCTTTCAGAGTTCTTTGGAGCTTCACCAGTTGGAAAGGTCTCTGGGCCCTGCCTCCCCTCCTACGAAATCCGCATTTCTTGACCTCTTCGCCCCAGTTTTGGGGTGGGTGAGGGTGGGAGAGGTGACTTGGACAGCCACTTAAGCATCTCCTTATGGTTGGGTGCGTCGACCTACAGCTGCCGACAGGAAAATGATACCGATACAAATAGCTGGGACAGAGAAGGGGGTCTGCGAGAGGCCCCCTCTTCCTCCATCCACTATGTGTTCCTCAATAGGGGTGCCCAGGAGAATAGGGTGGGAAGAAGGAAGAGCCCATCAGTTTGAAGGGAAGGAGGTCCTCTCTAGGAAAGATCTTTTCCATCAAACATTGAAGAGAGAGGAAAACTTGGCCCGCATGCTCCTACTGGGGAGCGACACACCCCACTCGAGCTGGCTTGCGGGGCGCGGGGGTTGTGCTCAGGCCTCACACCTGACTTCCTCCTCCGCTTGCACACACACACCAATGCCCCGCTCTCTGCACCCCCAAAGCCCAGGCAAACAACGACAAGAGGAAGCGGCGGGCGGCGGGGGCGGTGCAGGTGAGGGCCGGGGCGGTGGGGCTCCGGGGCTCGCCCACACTTACCCTGGCGGCCGCGGGGTCGCTCTCCCGCAGCGACCCTGCACCCGGGCGGCGCTCAGGGATGTGGCGGCTGCGGTGGCTCGGGCTCGGCTCAGCTCGGGCTCCACTGCGCGCTCTCGGAGCCACCGGCCGCCCAGGATCCTGCCGCCAGGGGGAGAAGCGGCCGCGGGCGCGGGGGAGGCAGGCCGGGCCCGGTCGCTCCCGCTGTGGGGTCCGCAAGCCCCCCACGCGGGCAAGAGGCGAGTGCGCGGCGCCCCAGGCACGCACGGCCCCCGGCCAGCGCCCGGGGGCTCTCGCGGGGCCGCCCCGATCGCCCGCGCCGCGCTCTACACTGCGGGCTCCGAGTGGCTCCCGCGCCCCCTCCCGCGCCCCGCCCCGCCCCCGCCCCTTCCCTTCCCCCTCGGCCCCGCGCGCTCCCCGCTCGCTGCTCGCCGCGCTCTGCCCCCTTTAAACGCCCACTTCGGATGGGGAGAGGAGACAACTTGAAGTCAAGTTGCCATTAACTTCCGCGGCGGCCGCCAGCTCGGCGGCGGGGAGGTGGCAGCAGCTGCAGCCGCCGCCCGGGAAGTCCGCCGCCCGGCGCGCCCGCGCGGGGAGCCGACTCGGCCTCGGCCCGCACCGCTGGCCCGCGCTGCCCCGGTTCCACGCCTGAGTGAGTCCCGCTTCTTTGCTCCCTGCCAGTGCTGCTCCCGCTCTGGGTCTCTTGCTCCGCTCGCCTCCGTTTTCTGCGGATGCGGAACCGATCCAAACTTCTCAGTGGCCCCGGCTGGGGCGACTCTGCGCCCCTCGCGTGCCGGGGTCTTGCTGGCCCTTCTCTCGAGCGCGCTCAGACATTAGGGAGGACTGGGCTGGTGAAGTGAGGGACATGGCCGGGATGCGGACTTACTTGGTGTCCTTGCCTCTCCCGCACACCTGCCCGGCAGTCCCTCGTTAGACACTTTCGTCCAGGTCCTGGGCATGGCCCGCTTTACAGGACGGAGGCGGCGTTGGGGAAGCCTTCGGCGGGCGAACGGGGAAAGGGGAGCCGCTCGGTGAGCTCCGGTGCGGGGAAGGCGGCGAGGTGCTGGATGGAGTTGGAAAGGTCGCGCGCCTGATCTGGAGTTCACTTAGCATCCTCTCCTATCTCCTCTCCCCCTGTTCTTTCCCGGCCAGCCCTACTTTGCTGCTGGCGAGAGGAGGTGGAGAGGGGCCTGGGAAGTTTGTGGGAACTTCTCTATCCTGGGAGCCACTCGGGCGCTGGGGCGCTCAAGTTGGAGCCCAGAGTTAGAGAGGCGAAGTACAGCGCTCGTGCAGCCCACGCCGGAGATCGCGGGTCGGTCCTAGAGGGTGATTCGGGTTTTTGGGCTTGGGCGGGAAGCCGGGGGAGGTACGTGGTGTCTTAGCCGGGACTGTGGCCCCACAGGTGCAGCCTCGGGGTCGACTCCTCATTTCCCTGTGACTGTACACACCCGAGAGCGGCGGTCTTCTACAGTGTTCCTCCATTGCAGAGCTCCCAGGGTGGCCGAACTGGGGTTGGGAAGCTCGAATGCAAGGGACTGAGGGAGCAAGCAGCAGGTCCGGGCGGTGACACGTGCATATGCCTGGCAGAGCAAAAGGCGCTAAACAGGTCCCTTTTGGGATGAGCCCAGAAGACCGAGAGGACTGCAGCAGCTTAGAACTCAGGGTAGAGGTTTTGACCCTGGCCTCCACTAGGGCCAAGTTTTACTTAACAAGATGTCAACCACAGGGTCATCTCTCAAAATGCCCGGTTGACAACTTTGACCTCTGCACCCGTTCTGGGAGAACTTTCTCTGAGGCATACCGGATTCCCAGGGTTAAGACTTGGGTTTCACTTGTCCATAGGGACAGGAAGACACCTAATTCCCTGGAGAAAACCTTTTCTGCTCCTGATTGATTGGCTGGGGTCCCATGTTTGTATCCTTGGAGGCCAGAGCATCTCGACTTTCCCAAGAAGTCAGCAAGAATCCTGTCTCTTTCTGCCAGAAGTCAGGTTCTGTCCTTAAGCAGTACCTGGATTTTATAGTGTTTGCGCCTGGTGACAGAGGCTCAGCCTTTCCAAAACTTTACTTAAATTTACACCTTGCTCAGAGTGGATTTTCTGAAAGAGTGAAATTTTATTTTGTAGTCAGAATCTTTAGATAGGTAGGTAGGTAGGTAAATAGATGATTGATAGATAGACAGACAGACAGACAGACAGACAGAGTAAGTATCTAAGTCATGGCCATACTTTAAATCCAAAGAAAGCCAGGGTTTCGGAGTTGACTTTAAAAACCTTTATGAATCTCCTATGTGGAACTCGTGCTATGACTTACAGCAGTTCTTTATTTCTATGGCATATTATTTTTGTAGAACAGTAGTAAGTGCATACACTGGCTGCTCCAGTCTGCCGGCAAACATTAGCATTCAAGCTTACATTTTTGACAAATGTGCAGACAGGAATAGCATGAATAGGCATCTTAAATATTAACAACCCAAGCATCTGTTGTGAAACAAATTTAATATATTTACTCAGTCTTTCTCACATTGTTAGGAAAGGTTATAATAAGTGCTTAATTTCAACTTAACTTAGCAGAAGTAACTGGCGGCATCATTCACTGCCTCCCAAGCTCTGCCACAGTTACCAGGCAGAAATACTGTAATTAACTTGGTTAAGGGCATTGTTAAATAAGTACACTTCAAGCAGTGTGCATACTAGATAACATGCAACAGTAGTGAAATAGTCATCCTGTTTGTATGCATTTTAAATGGCTTCATCTTATAAATATACCAAGTATGTTTATTCTCCATCTCCATCTGACACTTATTAGTTCATTTTTTTCTAATGGAAACAATATTTTAAATGTAGAGTTGTTCAGTCATATGTAATACATAATATGTAAACAGTAGCAATAAAATACAGAGCATTGTTAAATTTGAATATGGCTACATGTAACAAGGTTATGCAAGAGAAATAAAATCACTGCTCGATTTTGTTTTCCTTTCTGAATAATGAATACAGATGATGGATGAAAAAAGAACAAATAGGGATTTCCTCCCTGAAGTAATAGCTTCTTAAAATGTCTGTGAGGTAGGGGAGGGAGAACAATGATAAAGACCTAAAGAACTTCCCAAATCCACACAGCTAGTTCCAGAATCAATGCATTCCTTACTTTCCCACAAGCTGAAATATGCAATAAATAATAGTTCTTTGTATGTAAAAGTATTCAAAAGGAATGCCTTTTGTTCCCTTGTAGTAAATTAATATATTCTTCTTTGGTTGATAATCTACAAAAGTAGTTCCTTGTCTCTTGGTATTTTCAACAAAAGCAACAACAAAATGAAAAATATCAAAATTGGTTTATTCTTCAAAGAAGTCTATTGCTAGCTATATGAACCTGTGACTGAATAAGATAGGATGCTGTTGAGTGGTCGCTGAGAAACAGCACATTAAACTAGCAAGGTCTGAAAATCTAGGAGGGAATCTCAGTGATTATTTTCATGTGACAAGTTGTGGGTTGTAAATTAGGCCTAAAAGGTCAGGTGACAGGCACCTGTTCCTCATTATTTTAGAAAGCTTTTGGTTACAAACAGTGTTAAGCTAAACACAACATGGGTGTGTAACAGGGACTCTCTAAAGCACTCTAGTCGTTTTTATCTGCTCTGTAAATGTCTAAACAGGACATACATGGATAAGCCCTGAGTATAAACACACCATTTCTTCCCTACATGCTATCTTGTATGATTGCAATTAATATTATGTTAGTACTTGGAACTGATGAAGTACATAAATGCATATGGCTAAATCAATCTTCTAATTATGTCTAGACATTGTAGTTGGATGCAAAAATATTTTTTCTTAAAAATACCCCTCTTTTCCCTTTGCAAATTATTGACTGGTTGTGAGAATTATGTTCATGTTTCACCTGGAAAACCTTGCCAAGTGGCCTTTTATACTTTGTAGATGAATTCTCACTTAAAATAATACCACAGGATATCTTTTCTCAGCACCCATATGTGAGAGGAAAATCAGTTGCTCCATATTGCAGTAGCTTTGTCCCATACATCAAACAGAAAGGAAACTGCCTTGTACAGGAATGTAGGGAGACTCTTCAGACCTGGCTGTTCTCTTGGGAATGTTCAGAGTTCTTCATATTGAAAAAGGAGAGCACAGTTTAACCCCTATAAGTGGTTTCCTTTTACATGTTCCAGAGAGCAAACTGCATGCTGTATGGAAAAGACCACACTAGCATAAGGTGACAGAATATTAGAGGTGCCAGTTGCTTTTAATTAGCAGAGGAGGATGATTTTGAGTAAAGCAAATAACTCAGGTTATTCAGTTCTGTTATTAAAATATGTTCTTTATCCTTTTTGCCTTTAAATAGTTTGTGCTTATTATATGAAGCACTTTTTAGTATTTGCTTTTGAAATTGATTTGGTTTTCATATTCTAAAACTCTGTGATGATTTTTTTTATGAATTGATTTACATTTTGACAGAATAGAGTTAAGTTAATTAATAGATCAGGCACAAAAAATAACCCACAGTAGGGTATATTTTCTGGTAAAGTGAAAGTTATGTTTCAGCATGATGAGCACCAGGCTTCAGTAATCTGCTCCTCTGTGCAATGAGCACTTCCTACTTGGAGCTAGCAGGCAGCTACTGTTTATTTACGCTGCATTAAACTGACAGCTCAGCAATCAGAGGGAAAATATTACTTACCTTCCTGAAGTAAATACCAGTTTATAGGTTAGTGCACGTATTTATATTCCCGTCACCACTAAATAACGGCTCTGTCTCTGTTTTAATATCTACCTGGGCTGTAACCCAGGGACCCACACTCTTCCTGGCTGGGAGGAAGGGGTCGACAGGACTTTTTCTTCCCATTCCCTAGTGGCAAAACTCTAAAATAGAATCGTTTCATATTCTCGTTTCCGTCATGCAAAAACTAGTTGGGAGAGATGTTGGACGCTTTTCCTGTGCACCCCCACTGCAGCACCAGCCCCCCCAGCACATGGCATACCACTGAACACAGTCATCCTGAGGCCTCCCCTGAACAGATGTGTTCCAGCACAGTCAAGTATTCGTTTGCTAAATTAACTTTCTACAAAGTTCCAAGCAGATCAAACTGTCCGACTCCTTAGATTATGTGTGTGGTGAGGGCTCTTCCCTTCCCACTCTTGGATGGACTGCTTCAGTTCTTAATGCGGTTCTGCAAACATGCCTGTAAAGTAGGCCTTACTGTTGGGTGACTGCTTCTTAGCTTTGCTGATACAGGCTGGCTTCCTTGCCTGCCTGCCTGCCTGCCTGCCTGCCTGCCTGCCTTCTTCCTTATTTCTTTTCTTCCTTCCTCCCTTCTTTCTTCCCTTGTTGTTAATCTGTCATCCTCAAAATAAGGCTTGTTGCTACTTTTATTTTACAATACTGAGTATATTTGTTTCTTCTCCAATTGAAGGTCCCTCTCTTTCAGGGTTCCCTTGAAACCTCAAAATCCTGCTAAAGTTGAATGTTCAAACTCATGGTTAACTTGAGAAAATGCTTATTGTTGTTGAAATTGTCTAAGGAGCTCTCGAACTTATTGCCTGTATGCAGTTGTCAATCCCTAACCACATACTCCACAAACAGCAGAGCAGACTATGGTCTTAATACAGCAAGCATGTAAATCAAATCTGTTACACAAGGCTTCTCTCCTCCACTCTCCCAAAGAAAAGTGTTTCCCGTGGTAATTTATATAGCATTGCTAACTGCTGTTCTCAATGGTGAGTCTGTTTAAACTTGATGTCTTCATAAAGTGTGATCAATACATTAACACACATTATTTTGTACTTTTGATCTTATGCCAACGGTACCTTTTGCTGTTTATTTTTTTAAAGTCTTTTTTAAGATCAGATATTTCATTTTAGAGTAAATAGATACAGATTGTGTGTATATATATTCCGGGTGAGATTTAGTAGTAGAGCATTTCTCTAGCATATTGGCCTATTTTTATTCCTTCAAGTCATTCTGTATCACTTGCACAGTTGTTGCTGTCTGAAGGTTTGTAATAGTAATTCTAACCACCTCCTCCTTCAATGGACTTTCAAGGATTCAGTTCAGTCAGTCGGGATCTAGTTCAGTTATGAGAGATGAAAAGCAGTTAGCTGATATCCCAAGATTTATGCCACTGCTTTCTGCTGGAATTATTTGGTCCAGTTATGTGACATTTCGTGGAGAAGTAGCTTGTAATCAAACATTCAGAGTCTGCTGTATTTCCAGGGGAGGGAAGATCTTGCTGGATAAAACATTTACATGTATAGTGTATTATTTTATTTTACCCATCACACATTTGGGAGTCCACTTGTTGTTGAACACATTTTGAGTACCCATGGGTGCAGATCCCAGTAATGAGGGGGAACCCTCACAGAGGGAGATGTCTGGCTCCACCTGCTTGTGACTTGTGAATGCCTGATGATCTGAACCAGCCTCCCTCTGCTGCTCCCTTCACTGCCCGCCCCCCACCTAGGTGTGCAGGAAGTAGAGGGCGTTCTACCCAGCTGAAGGGGGTGGATTCTACTCAGAGCTATGACCTGATTTGTGGCGCACCCTCAGATCTGCAGACATGGTCCAGCTGCTTCCCAGGCAACTGGTAACCACCTCATTTGGGACGAGCCTGCCTTGCTAACGTGCCAGAGAGAACGTCCCACTGTCACCCCATCAAAGACTTTTCTTCTAGGGCTAGATTCTGAGACCAGCCTCTGGTACTGGAGAGGGTAAGTGTCAGAAAAGTTACTGTAGGCACTCGGTTCCATGTGGAGAGTCAGGCTGCAGCCACAGTGACTGACAGGCAGATTGCTCTGGTGATGTAGTTGGGCATTTGTCTTTGGGATATTGCCTCTTTTATTTTTTTCCCTCAGCTTTGGGTGATTTGGGATCAGGTACCCAGGACAGGTTTTCAGTGCGCATTCAGCATTCATTGTTGGGTGGTGAGATTTGCTAGTCGGCTCCACAAGGGAAATTCTTAGGCCTTCTTTCCTGTAGGTATTTAAAGAAAAGACAGTGGGTCATATGTGTGGTGGGGAATTCTTCAGATGCAGTTTTCCTGGAAGCCAGAGCTAATGGCTACAGATTCCTCTTTAATCTTACTCAGTATTTTCTGATGTGCTGTTAAAAGGGTGTAAATGACAGTGTAGCCTTTTAATGCTCTTAGTATATTAAAGACCTTAAGGTAAAATAAATTTTATGTTCTAAATATTTCATTGTAATAATTTTATAAGTAAAATAACACTCACTGTATGCGAGTATCTTTTGAAATGGAGGCATCCTTGAGTAGATTGTAGCCATAATTAGCTGTTTGACGTTGAATGCAATTGGGTTTTCCTGTTCCAGTGAACCAGACAATGAGAATCATTGGAGATCAACAACAATTAATTCTATGCAATTCTTGATATTTAGTAAGCCGTTCCTTTGCCAAGAAAATATTGGACTAGTGAATGAAGCACAAAATACAAATGCTTACAGCTTTACATTTTCAAAGATTCTGTAGAATCCACAAAATAATCTAAGGGAAACAGCAGATGCCTTGCTTAATGGTAGACCAGTTCTCTAGTCTGTGGGAGGCAGGAACCCCATTTTAATAACTATGCTTCCAGAAACTCTTAGAGGTGACCTACTCTTCTGATGGTTTAAGAGGACTAAGAAACAATTTAGAACATTATCTTAAAAGTTTAAAAATGACAGCCTTAGTGTGTATGGAGTCATTGTACTTTAATCATACTGTATGCCTATTAGTGTTATTAGAGCAGTAGACGGTTAATTACAGCCTTTTTCTGAGACGTGTTAACTGTATATTAACAACCATGTTAAGAAAGAGTGATGTATGCTTTTGGATACAAGCTGCCGCTTGCTAGATTCTTAAAAAATACCTTTTCAAATGTATGGAGTCACATTTTTGGTCAAGAATCATCAAGGGTTTTTCACTAAGATACTTTAATTTTAAAACTTCTACAAGTTATGGAATGCCTTTGTGTTTCCTTTTCCCGTCAGCTTTGGCTCGGTGGCTTTGGCTCCTGGCATTAGATGCGGCCATTGCTCTGCAGCATTAGCTTTTCCATCCTGTATTTTGTGATGTCCACATTTTTGTTTTTGACTTTGGCCAACGTGGACCATGAGAAGCATATTGAGTTGATTTAGCCTGATAAATATTTCTTTTTGTGGAATCATTGTAGTCACTGTTCTTTAGTCAAATCGTATTCTCAATTCCATATAACCCAATATTTGAAATATATTTGAACAGCTGACCACAGTGATGATTTTTTTGCCTAAATCTCAAACCTAGGTTTCAGCTATGGCTTCTGTGACAGCAAAATAATAAGTGAGTAGAACCACAGAGTTTTAATACCTACACACTTCCCGTGGATTGGTTAGCTGAATTCCCTTGATGGATTTGTAGACCTTGTAACCTCATAATATAGCATTTAAAAACACAGGCACATTCCTATTTTGGGAAGCCTATAGGTACTACTGTTATATATTATCATATAAGAAATTAAACTAAAAAAAGGAATTAAGTATAAGCTACATTTCTGCACCACATAAAATAGGAGAGACTGAATGAACAGTTCACATTCTCTGTCTTGTGTATAGTAAGCACTCATTTATGGAGCGCAAAATTAATAATTGGGTAATATTGAATAAGCTTGTGCTGATAAAGATTTATTGAAAAAAGAGGCTTTTCTTTTAAGCTTTTCATTTTTTGCTGATACACAAGCATCTGATCCTCCTGTGATCCAGTTGGGTAGCTTGTTTAATGTGTTCCTTCTTTAGGTGTGTCCTCCTGCCTCCGTCCTCTGCGATGTTTTGGAGAACAGTACTGAGCTTCTGTCTTATCCACACAGTTCCCCTTTAGGATTCTGTCCAGTCTCTGTTTAGCTTCACGGCGCATTGGTGTTGGGCTGTGGTGACAAACTTCAGCAGAATCAACCCAAAGCACTGCCTGCATTTGTGGTTGGGCACATAGGGGTCTAGGTGGTATTCCAGAGCCCAGCCAGCATCAGGCTGGCAAGTGGTGCAAGTCTCCTTGCTCTCTGTCCCCTTTCCAACTACTGTGCTGTTTTCTCAGGACAACATTATATAGACTTCAGCCATGATGAATGCATAAAGACAAAAAAAAAAAATCCCTGTAGTTATGTGCCTCACGTACCAATAGGATAGGATTCGGGGTACTTGTATAAGAGGCTTCCCTTTCAGTCCTTAAAATTCACACACAGGAGCCAACAGTAGGGCTCCTTGGCTGGATGTTAACTTTTGCAAAGGTTACAGGCATTCTTTGAAAGTTATCTAAAAAAGAGACTTCTTTTAAAATTTTTATTATCTTTTTAAAGCTTGCGTGGGACTATTTGCAAGACACTCCTATTTAGTTACACACCAAAAAATCTGCTTTAAGTGGTGCACTGCTGTGTGACCTATTGCGTTAACACACACATTCTGTCTCTTTAAAAACACACTCTCCTCTATCTGCCCTATTAATTGTTGATATGTTGCCATCCACGAGACAAAAATTAGAGCTGTAATTAAATAATCATGTGATGCTCCTTAGTGCCAGTGAGAGCAAACTCATTTTTCCAGGCTCTGATGGTCACTGATTATTGTATTACCACTGGCCTGCTTGATTTTTTTTTTTTTTTAATGATTCTCTCTGTAGCTTCCCTAACCACTGTCCTTTACAAAATTAAAGAAAGTAGCAGACATCGAATCAGTTAATTGGCTAGAGGGAGGTCCTGAGGGATGTAAGGTAGGGGTTACCTTTTTTTTTTTTCCCTGTGGTCACCTGGTAGGTTCTTTGGGAAGGCTACATCAGTAGTGTGGTTGGCTGCCATTTAATTTACACTGGTGTTTTGGCTGGGATGGAGGCATATGGGGAATGCCAGGAGAATTACAAAAGGAGCTGGGTATTAAAATTCAGAAATGATTAAAATTGAAATAAAAGGATGCTGCTTCTTTGCCAGTACTCTGGCAGTCATAATGACACACGGAGATTAGCCTCTACCTTCATCCTCTCCTTCTTTCTCATTTCCTCTTGTTTATTATTGACACATTTTCCTTATGTCTGTCTCTCATCTCTGTATCTTTTGTACTATTATGTATTTCTCCTTCTCTCGCTTTCCTTAAGCATGGAGAAGCCTACTTAACCTTATTATAACAATAACAGAAGAGGTTATTAATATTTAATATGCACATGATTAAAATTTCTCTCCCTTAAACATAGGTCAGCTGTATTATTATTAACCAGCATGTAATTTTTCATTTAAAATATTCCTATCCTGCCTTGCTGTTTCTGAAATGCCTTCTACTTTAGTAGTGATTTAATACATAATGTTTAGAAAACTGTGGACGGCTACTGAGAAAAGAACTTACCAGTCATGGATAATCAATTATGCATGAATTCAAATGTAACAGATGGAATCTGGTGAGTTAAAGTTTCTCTAGGCCTTAGTGTTTTTTTAATTTGTTTGTTTGACACCTGTCTCTTATATATAGATAAACATCTAATATAGCATTTGAGACATTTCCTTGTGTCTTTATTTCCCTTTTAAAGTGAACATAGTTTCTACATTAAATGTAAAGGCAGAGACACCTTGATCTGTCCCTTTGTTTTATAGATGTGGAGTCATGCTTAGCTAATGGCCACTCAGCTGCATAGTCAGGTGGGAAGGCAGACCCACACTTAGTTGCTTTTCTTCTCTTGTTTTCTACTGTATCAGATACCCTTTCTGTGGGACTTGCTTAATAATAGGGTATTACACTAACTGTTGGTTTTAAAGGGTTTCTGATGAAAACAATGGTGCTCCACTTTTTAGAGTAATCCATTCTTGCATGTTATGCAAGTGTTAACTGTACATTTATCATGTTATACCATAAGTACATTATCTACACTTGTGCATATATACACACACACACAAATATGCACATACACACATGATGTTTATACACACGTGGATGTAGGCCAAGCCTTTGAACTTTTCAAATTTATTACAAATACCACAAGAGTTAGTTTTATATCCTAAACTGTGGCCCTTCCAGACTCAAAGATATATTTATTTAAAGCTTTGTAAATTTTTAGTGATAAATTCCCTTCTTAAGTGAACTCAAGGTTTGGTTTCAAGGGCCTTAATCACCCAACTAGAGATAAGAAGTTTCACCTTCTTCATTCAGCAGGCCATGAATATTGGGCTTTGCTTCTACACAGAAGGAAGTGGAGAAGGGTCAGTCGGTGTTGACCAGCCGTCCAGCAGCTTATTCTGTAGACCCTTACAAGCTGGTCCCCATCAACATTGTTTACAAATAAGCTGTTTGTCTCCCACATGTGTTTATATATAAAAATACAAATGAAAAGTGTTTTACAAAGTAAGTAAAAATATAAGATTAAAAAATAGCCTCAAGGCTCTTTAGTTCTTTCTAAAAAGTTATAGTGTAGTATTATTTATAAACTTTTGGCTTCTTACCAGCAGGAAATTTACACATAAATTTATAGTCCATATTACTTATCTAATAAATTAAGTTTCACAACGTTAATAAAGAAGCTCCTTCAAGATAGGTAACTAGGCTTGTAGCTGTACTATAAAGCAACATACAATAATCAATGCTTTTATCTATAAATATATCTTTAATTTTTGGTTCACAACATATTAATATTCCTTAGTCATGCACATCATAAACACACCTATATAAATATGAACTTGAGTAAGATATAATTTATAAGATAATTTCCAGTTCATTAAAAATTCTACCATTAATATAAAAATCTTTAAGATCAGCAGAAATAGATGATATCCAGGATATCATAGCATAGGAAAGAATGTTTGTACTTGTTGACATTGATCTGTCTCCCTACCAGAGAAGTAACTGCCTAAATTTGAAGTTAATTACATTTAGATCTAAGAACTTTGTTTTAAAAAATAGTGTCTAAAGTCATCATATGCATACAATTTATAGATTACTATTACATTTATGCCAACCTCTCAAGGATGCTTTTCTACTTGAGCAGTTGAGGGAAGTTGTACTATTTTGTGAATGTAATCATTATGCTTTTCAAAAAGATACACAGAGATTACTTGGACTGACTGTTCTCATTTGTTTCAGTCTCTCTCCTCTCTCCTCCTTTGCTAAGGCTTTGTGTTGAGTTAATGTTAAAGAGAGCAGTTTCTTCTTGCATTTGGAGGACCGTCGGGATGGGCGAGATCTTGGCTGGTGATTACCAGCCCAAGCTAACTATCTTTTGGGTCCCACACTTCATCCTGTGAATCAGTTGTCTGTTACAGGCTGGACTGTGGCTGTTGGCAGGTAAGGACAATGCTCTAGGAAGCTGGGTGCAGGGATGGTTTGTCCAGTGTCTTAGAGCTCATCATCTCTGAGGCTTGGAATGATGTTATTAAGGACAATATATTTCTCCTGCACTTAGGAACAGCTGATTGGTTTGCTCTGCTATTTTGTTTAAATTTGTCACCTGTGGTAAATATCTAACCTAAAACATGCCATTTTAATGAGATTGAGGATACAATTCAGTGACATTGATTGTATTGACACCGATATAGATCAGCTCTCCCAAATTCTTTCATCAACCCTTTTGAACTAACCTCTGCCTTTGTTTCATCAAATTCCAGGCATTAAAATGAGGTTGAACCATTTTCTAGCTGAGAAGGATTTATCCCAGGCTGTGGGATACATCTCCTTTGCTTTAGGATTCTGTGGCATTCGCTCAGCGCAGTACAGTACCAGCTACTGCTTTTGGCTCATGGCTCCAAGGACATTATTTGGACTAGTATTTGGGCCTTTATCCTTGCAACTAAACCAGAAAACATTAATAATAATAATATCCACATCTCTAAGGAAGTCTGATTGGTATATCTTGGCTAAAGGTTGGGAAGGGCTGTCGGAATTCATAAGAATTAGAATCCTTCCAGCTTCCCAAGAGTCCTGCCCTCCTACTCAAGGTTGAAGTGTCCCTCAGTCACTGTCAAGGCAGCCAGGGCATGTACAGTTTGAGTACTTTGGTTTTGCTCAAATGCAGTGACAGGCTGGAAAAGAAAAAGAAAAAGAGACATTTTCAAGTATTAGAAAAGCCCACTCAACGTTAAATAGTGCTTATGAGGGGAGGGCAAATAAAAATCACATTCAACTGTGTTGGGAAAAAGGGGGTGGGTGTAGAGGAAACTTGGATATTCTGGCTCCAGTAAATAATAGACTGGTTGCAGAACTGAGCTTCCATGTGTAATTTTGTGGTTAGTTGCTTATGTCTGTGATGATAAATCACATACCTGCATAGGATTTTTGGCACCCCAGTAAATCTCAAACAAGTGCCCAAATGCTAATTTATCACGGTTCCTTGGACAGCATACCCCTTTTTACCAACTCAGTGATCTAATATCCTGTTCCTACCCCCTTATCTGTCTGTTTCAAACAAATGCCTGCACAACTACTACTTGAGTTTTGGAGCACTCACTGCTGGTACCTACAACAAAGCTGCCTTGCTAAGTGTCCCCAGGATTAGGTTAAAAACTTCAGTTCAGGGGTATCCTAGTGGGCCTGTTTGAGTCCCTGTCTCCAAGATACTGCCTACACTAGTGGATGTCTGACCTGCTCACTTAGCAGAGACATCCTGGGAACCTTAAAAACACTGACTAGCTCACACATCAACGATTCAGCTGCAGTAAGCTATGGCATCCATGCTTGTCTTTCCCTCCTAAGATTCTTAAGCACTAACTCCTTCATGCATAGAGTTCTGGAATTTCTCCCTGTGGTGTGAGGGATATACACACATGTGATACATTTTAGGATGTTCTAAACCTTGCAATTTGGAGGTACCAGTATAGAACATGAGTGCCACCAAGATGGTAGAATACATAGTGTGACAGAAGAACAGTGGAAGGGAAAAAAGACAGACATAGCCTTAGCCATAGCCATAGCCATCGCAGTAGTCATAGCCATAGTCACAGTTGTAGTCACTTTTTTTTTTCCTGCAGTGTCCAGGTTTTGGACAGTAAGGCTAAACTAAGCTGTGTATTAAAGGGGGTAGCTGAAGGGTCCCAAGAGAAAAGGAGCCTGAAGTTCCTTCCAAGAGCTATAAAATCAAACACGGTTTCTGGAAACGGGCAGAATGGTAGTCCTATACTAGGTAGGCTCAGTGGCAACTGTAGGAATCTTTACTGATCTTTACTTAGTTTTAGATCCGGGTCTAGACAGAAGTACTAATTTTGATGAAATTATTTCCACTATGCTTTATAAAAGATTTATATTAATGTCTGTGAAAGGAAAAGTAGCTCTGAAAAAAAAATCTGTTCAACAAATCCTTGTTATTGAACTTCCTTTTTGTTGGGTGGAAAGGCCCCACTGACTTGCCAGCCGTGATGGCTAGCTAGCACTGCTGTGCCACGGACTTGCCAGCCATGATGGCTAGCTAGCACTGCTGTGCCACGGACTTGCCAGCCATGATGGGTAGCTAGCACTGCTGTGCCGCTGACTTGCCGAGAACACATCACAAGTTACCTCTGAGCATTTACATCCAACTGGGGGGACTGGGGGACATCTTTTCATCACTATCAGTCTGGCTCTAACTGAAACCCAGCTTCCTTGAGTAGAGAAAATCCCCAAATCATTGAAATCTTGGGCCTGATTATTATTATACCTTCCTGTCTTTTGCAAACTTGTCTAGCCTTTAATTTTTTTTTTTTTTCTGGAGCATACTGTACCAGGTTTCGGTAGCTAGGTATTCTCTCAGTTTAAGTATCTACATTACAAAACTCCATAGCTATGGGGGTTGTGTTAGCATCACAGGAAGCTGGAGTAAGGGTGGAATGGCTGTGTGTCTATTATAATGGTGTGTATATGGTATTAAAGTACTTAAAGCAAACAGCATATGTAGTAATTGCATATTGTTCCCAATGTATTACAGGACCCTCTCAAGTGCACACACGTCTGGACAGCTATCTTAAATTTGTATTCAGTGGTACACTAGTCTCAGTGCATGTAACATTACAGATCTTTGGGCTAATTTTAAAATGGAAAGTGATCTCCATTCAGACATCATTAGAATGTCTGAAAGCCAGTCAGCACCCCTAAGCCTTCTTCTGATCAGATTCTGGGCTCACTTAGTCATCTTTTACAGGAGGTCTTTAGGTAAATGCTGTCCTGTAGGACTTTCTGTCATGGGGAAGTAATGTATAATCTACACTGTGCCATTGTGTGAGACGCTAGCCATGTGGGGACCATGGGACACTTGAGGTGGGGTGGAGGAACTAACTTGTAAGTTTTATGTAATGTCAATTCATTGAAAATTCAGTGATGCCCTGCTTCCTCAGTCCTGCAGTACTTAAAAGTACCATCAGCGCAGGTAGTGGTGCAGCCTGGCTGCAAAGGGCACGGAGGGAGGGCGCTTTGCTCTTCTCTATGCAGTCATAATGCAAATATTGCAAGAATGCTGCATTCAGTTCTTGATCTGTGGTAATGAGTGGAGACTTCTGCACTCAATGGCCTTGCAGTCTGATAAGGGAGATGTTTACTTGACTAATAATCACTCACGTGGTCAGTTGATGACTGCTACAAAGGAGAAATGCAGATTAATATAATAATATATACTAGGGTCCATAACTTGTTATAGGATTAGTCGAGGACTTTAGTAAGAGAAATTATGAGGCAGTGCACTTGAACTTCAAGACTGGGTCAAGTTGGCTACCGAACCCACAGATAGCAGAGTCAGTCAGTATATGCCCTGACACGACCTTCCAAGACAGGTAACTTATAAAGCTACATGTACGACATAGACTTCAAACTTACGAACTTGGGCAAGTAGCCGCTTTCTTAAACTGTAAGCAGTTACCATGATGTGGGTCATAGATAATATGAGATGAGAGGCTGCAAATATTTACAGGATATTGCATTTCCTTATGAAAATACGTTTTGACAACGTTGTTTGGGCTGCAGCCCCACCCACCCAGCTCTAGCAAAGTGGTGTTTGGTCCATTCAAGAACCATGTAGAAATCGGTACTGACATCCCAGACAGACAAAATGAGACACATAGCAGTCAAACCTATGGAATAGACATCCTTATATGGGCAACACAGACCAAATCCCCAAATTCATACATAGAAGACACCACCTGCAGCCAAAGCCAAAAACAAAGAGTTCACATGACAGAAAGCAACATGTCGCATAGATGGAGCTGCTTTGAGCGGAGGCAGCCAACTGTATTTGAATGTAAGAAAGATAAGCGCCAAGGCAAACCATGTCCATAGAAAGCCTTCTGCTGTGAGTGCTGCCTTACTAGCAGCCACCAGAGGAACCACAGTACCCGAAAGCATTCAGGGTCTAAATGCCTTCTCTGTTTATTAAGACTATATACACCATTCGCAACTCTAAATGTGTTTTAGCACCTTCGGAGAACATCTGAAGCACACAGCAGTCCTTTCATGAAGTTTTTAAAAGTCTCGTGTATTTGTTCTGACAGCTCATGCTTCTTCCCTTTGTGTATGCAGTTTGACTGCCTCTTTTCGAGGGAGAGAAGACTGGCACACTGTTTTGATGGTGCCCATGTGCTGAACAGTTAGTTCATGCACTGGGGCTGCAGGAGTTAGACTGCTGCTGGAATTCTCCAGTCCTATAGCAAGATTTAGAAATCTTATTTTGTTTTAATTTCCCCCCCAACAATTGCTTGTATCTTTATGGCTAATGATAAGCTGTTCCTGTAGAATCAGGTAGTATTTTTGCCCCCAACAAGACCAATTCTGATCACATCGATCTTGGGAGGTAGTAGAATTTCCTTTCTTTTTTTTCTTATTGTTCTGATTGAATTTTGCCGATTATTACTTAGTACCTATAGAGAGTTCACTAAAGAGGGAGATTACACACATACACACACACACTCTCCTGAGCATACCGAGTAGCACACACAGCCCATCACTAGGTCGCAGCCTGTGTGCCATTCTCCCCAAGCCATTTTTAAGACATATACTTTATTCTTTAAGAAAATAATTGCTTGAGGAAAATGACTATATGTGCATGACTAATAGGTTGATGATTTTCCTATACTGTAACTCTTTAGAATAAGGTCATTATTACATGCCATTTACGCTCATTCATTCCCCCATTCCCCCAAGGCCATGTTAGTCCTTGTTCCATACTTTAATGATTTTTGTTTATGAATAGGTTGTGGTTCCTGAGTAAAAGGTGCTGTTAAGGTTTCCTAGGTTATGTCGGCATGGACCAGGTCCCTGGGAGACTGAGGCAATCAGGAGGCATTGTGTCATATTTATTAGTGTAAAATTATTGGGGAAACAGTATTTTCATTCCCTTGTAATACAACATCTTAGAAACCTTTTTTGTTTTAGTGTCCTTGTCTTTCAGCTCAGAGTTTGTCTTGACCGACAGCTAGCTGGTCTGCTCCTTCCTTCCCTCTTTTTTCTAAGAATTCAATTGAAGTTGAGTTGCTCTAGCTGCTCTGTAGGCCTGTATAATTTCTCTCTCTCTCTCTTTTTATTATTGTTTCTTAATTCATCCAGCATGACACTAGAACACACTGTTCCTACTAAGAAAGGTCAGGTTTCAGGGAAACATGTCAGGCATTACCAATTTGAAGGACTATTCAGATATCCACATTGGAGACTGAAAGTTTAATGTATCCTATTGAAAAACATCATTGTTCTTATCAAGATAATCATGTTTGTTCTTTTAAATATCAAATATCTTTCAAAATAAGTTTAGCCTCCAGTCACAACACAGACTCCCACACAAGTGCTATATTTGGCTTTATTTGTATTTTCCTTATTGATTATTATACTGTACATAGCCTCCACATTTCCCACACATTTCAACTTTAAAAAATGTACTCTTAGCCTTTGTGGTGAAGGCGGTTTAAACTTCCCTTGTTTTGGATGGTATGTTTCTGCCTTGCTATCACATGCTCTTTTTTTTTTTTTTTT
>NW_022196909.1:66700953-66736230 GCF_008632895.1 Mastomys coucha | reverse complement strand
TTTTCTTTCTCAAGGCTTTGGTGCCAAGATTCACGGTTGCCTTCCTCAATTTTGACTAACCTTTCCGGTTTGTGGTCGAACCTGGGTGCTCTTGGAGCAATCTATTTTCTTTGTGCTCCTCCTAAACTCGCACCCCTACCCCACCCCAGGAGGCAGTAATTTCCCCTACTTTACCTTCTGCTTTTTTTAGAATTCTAGTGTAAACAGTGTGCCTGAGAGTGTATTGGTCGCTTTAAAGAGCTTCATTTGCATATCTCATCCTTATCTCTGCGGTTGTCCTAACTTGTTGCTTAAAAAAAAAAAAGTATCACAGTGTTCTTCAGTTCTACACTTCTTTCCCCTACTACTGTATTCTTCAAAATATAACACTTGGCTCTTGCTTGATGAACTGCTTTCGGGTGGGACAAAACTTAGTGATTAAAAGATGCATTTTTATTTTAGGCGAGATGTCACGGTGTTCATTTTTATGTGGACTGCATTTGGTAAATTACCTAAAGAAGGTCATAGTGTGTAATAATGACCAATAATGTAACTGGAGATCTTTTTCTGGTGACAAAAGTATTTATTGCTACAACAGATGAATTCAGTAACCCAAACTTTCCTATCTTCGTCCGATGTGAAGTATTTTAAGAGTGATGACATCTTTTCCTTTGTAATAGCAAGTCAGGTGTGTGTTTCCAGTGACCCAAATTTAGTTTAACTCCAGCACTACGGGCCGCATGTTTCAGAAGTCGAAAGTATCTATGGGTCTGACTTGTTCCCTTACTCAGTTGTTACTGCATGTCACTCTTGGCAGTTTAGAGACCACATTCCTTTGAGAATAAGTACTAGGGCGAGCTTCACCAGGCTTTTCGTCAGTCTTGCCTTACTACCCAGTCACTCCACGGGGCTCTTTCCTCCAGCCACCACTCGCTGCTTGCCCACCTCAAGTGACACCTGAATGCCCCCGCCCCCGTCTCTCCGGGGCGGTTCAGGGTCCCCAAGTCGCCCCTCCTCCGCGCTGCCCGCACGCACCTGCCCGGGGCGCCTCCGCGTCCTCCCCGCGCCCCCGGCCGCCCGGCATTGTGTACACTCGGCCGGCCGCCCGCCTCTCGCTCGCGGCTCATTACGGATGCTCGCGCGCCCGGCCGCCGGCGCGCGCCCCACTCAGCTCTTCCCGGGCTGCCGCCGCCGCCCCCGCCCCTCCCCCGATCCCGGCCCTCCAGCCCGGGTTTTGAGCCCGGTCCCTCCCGGCCCTCCCGCACCCTGCCCCCGCCGCCCGCGCTCCCCCTCCCGCGCCCGGGACGCGGCGGCCCCGCCGGGGTAGCAGGCTGCGGGCGGCCGGGAGGAGGCTGCGCTGCCAGCCGGTGCCTCGCATTAAAATGAGGAGGAGGAAGAAGCGGCAGCCACAGCGGCGGCGGCGGCAGCAGCGGCGGCGGCGAGGGCTGCAGCCCGGGAGGACGCGCGGAGCCCAGCGCGGCACGGCAGCGGCCACCGCGGCCGGGATGAGTCAACTCTTGGTTTAATGGGGGCAGAGTGGCCGCGAGGGGACACGAGCGAGCGAGCGAGCGACGGGCAGCCGTCCGGGGAGCTGCGCTCACACGAGCGCGCAGACCCCCGCGCGCCTCTCCCGGGCCGCCGGCGACTCCGGCCTCGCCGCCCGCGTGGGGACCCCGCCTGCAGCCGGGCACCCGCCGCCCTCCGCGCAACTCTGCATCAGTTTTGGGGGGCCTCCGGGCGGCGGCTGCGCCCCCAAGTCCCACTGCCATTGTCGACCTCCTTGTTTACCTCCGACTCGGGCTGAGTGAGAGCTTGGCGACTTTTGGGGGGAGGGGGCGGGGAGCGAGTGGCCGCCGAGGAGGCGGCGGCGGGGTTGCCCTCGGATCTCCCCCTCCCCCCCGCTCCTCCCTCCCCGTCGATGCTCCCGGGCGCTCCGGGTCCCGGCGTCCATGGGCAGGGAGAGAGTCCCCGGGGTTGTTGTCGGTGACGCCGGCCTCCCAAGTGGCCTCCTAGTGCCTTCCCGGGGCTCTTGGCACGACCATCTACCCCTCACCCTCCCAGGCCCCTATTAGATACCCTCAGTGGGGGTGCGAGGCGGTGGGGAAAAAGTTTAAGGTTTGTTAATCGCAGTCGCGATTGTTGGGGAGGGGGAGGGGGCAGCTGGGAAGAAAGCGAGGTGGCCTTTCCATGAGGCTCCTGGGTCTCGGACGAGTCTGGCGAGGGTGACACCAAGCCGACTTTACGCGCTCTCCCAGGAGCTCAGCGGGAGGAGGGGGCGAGGGTACCTTTTTTTTTTTAAGTCCTCTCCCCACCCTTTCTGGGGTCCTTGTCCGCAGTGATTTTTTTTCCTTCTTTTTAAAAGATTCCTCTCACCACCTCCCCAGTACCACCAGTGTACAGCTCCTAAAGGGTTCCGCTTTGTTTTTACGACTCCCCCCCAACCCCCCACGAATCACTTGTCAGATCAATTTTACCTTCTCCCTCCTCCCTACTTCCCACTCTCCCCTCCTCCCCTTCCAAACCCCGTTCTCCGAGGTTAGACATTTTACAAGCTAGCTATGCTGTTTTTCGAATTGTGACTTTTTCTTTTACCCCCTCCTCCCATATCTACTCTTCTAGACGATTTTTTTTTTTTTTTTTGCCCTTCCCCCGCCTAGCGGGGCGGGGGGTAAGGGAAGAGAAAAATAATACAATTTCAGGGGAAGTCGCCTTCAGGTCTGCTGCTTTTTTTTTTTTTTTAAATAATAATAATATTAATAATAAAAAGGACATAGAAAACACCAGTCTTGAACTTCACTTCAAGAACCCCGGCTGCAAAGGAAATCTCCTTTGTTTTGTTATTTATATGCTGTCAAGTTTTGAAGTGGTGAGTTTCAGGTCGGTTTTGCTAATTTCACTCAGTAAAACTGCAGCTTTGCTGTTGCTAGATAGTAGTTTGTTTCTTTGTCTCTTTAAAAGGTCACAGTGAAAGCTTGGCCTGGATCGTGCCGGCCATATGGAATGGATAAGGGCACAGGCTCTTCAAATGTGCTTCTGGGGTTCTGTCAGGCCTGGAAAGGACCCTAAGAGGAACTCTTGAAAAGGATCTCACGATGAAAAAAAGAAAAAAGAAAAAAAAATTTATTAAAATCTGAATTTCGTGCGTTTTTTTCCTATTTTTTAAAGGACATAATTACTGAGATGGAGTTCCCCAGCTCTTCGAGGAAGGAGCCTCTGTGGTCTTCTTTTATGGACAGGGAAATGGGGTTTGGGAAAAGTAGCCTGCTTTCTGGGTGCCGTCCATACACTGCTCTAAAATGGGTAATAAAATATGTAACTCGGACTCCTGAGCTGGGCTTTGGGTGAGGCCACAGTTAGTCCCAGCTGTTGTCCAGGGCGGCCTGTTGGCAGTGGCTGCATTCAGCTCTAACCTGAGGTTGGGTGAAGTTTTGACTTGGCATACAGCTTAAAGGAGTGTTAACTTGAGTGTTTTATGTGCATGTAATTTTGCTTTATAATGCAAACCTTTTAGAGAATAACTTAGTGTCTAGTAGCTGCTTTAGGTGTGTATTCAAAAAACTGTTTTTCATGACCTATGTGATGTTTTGACGGTCAATACATTAACTAAATTGAAGTCTACCACTTTCTTTTGCAGCTCATGGTGCTGCTGAGCCTCATGATTACCTAATATGTTCTGTAGTATTAACTTTGATGCTGTTACAAATTCCCCACCCCCTTTTTTCCTCATAAGTTGCCCCAAGGGTTAAATTTTCTGTTCAATTCCTGTGTTTTAAAATTTGTCTTCTGCTCTAGGGTAAGGCACCCAATTTTGGGAAAATGAGCTTTGTATTGTGATCCACATGAAGCATAAAGAGTGTTCTGAATAAGTTAATAATCATCACTCTGATTTTGGCTGTAGACTGCCGCTTAATATAATGGGAAAGAGTGATCTTGATAAAAAGTAGCTTAAAAAAAGATGCATTTATTGTTAATGAATTTATTCTTAATATGGAATCACAACCAAAAACATGGCACCTCTACCAAGGGTAAACCTTCAGTTCCTAGCTTGCCACCTTCGAGTTCAAACATAAGTAACTATAATTATTTCTCAAACTTTGGAATTCTTGGATTGGCATTCTTAAGGTTGCTTTAAGCCCCCAGATCACATGTCTGTCCTCATTACTTGATCATATAGGACAAAGTAGGATGGACTTAGCAAGAGAATAATATTTACAGAAAGGTCATGCTAATACAAACTGGATCTCAGCTGATCCAGGTCCAAAGAGTTTGCGTATAGCAATTATTTTTAAAAGTATATAAGATACTTCAAAATACTAGTCAGTTAGAAAAAGTGATGTCGTATTCTCTCTGGCTTTCCTAAATATTACCAGTACTTCAAGGCTGATGAAAGTTAATAACATAGCCCCCCTATTTAAAACTATAATTTAGAAGTAACTTCAGTATATTGTACCAATTGCTTTATTATGAGCAGTATTCAAAATTGAAGTCTAATATTTAATACAACTGAAAATTAACATTTTTCTGAAATTATTATGATGCTTACTCCCTTGCATACTAATTACTTTTTATTACTAGAGACTGTGTTTTGTCAATACTGTTAGGATTTTTTTTGTGTGTATGAGCTTCATATTTTCAGGGTTTTGTTTTGTTTTGTTTTGCTATTTAAATTACTAATAGCATCCAGTTAGCAGTGGACACCTAAATAAAATATTAACTCCAAAAACCAAGTTGTCCTGCTAAAAGTCCTGAGACCTTTGAAGAAGCCCTTCACACTGTTAGGGTGTGCTTAGGGGGTGACATGATCTAGTCACATGTTTGACCAGAGGCTTGAGATCTTTAACAGCATGGAACCCTTGAAACTCAGATAGTAGGAAACTTTCACTGTCTTAGCTCACTTGGTTAAGTGGCAAGCTAAAAAGCATTTGGGTGTTTGTGGAGCTCTGTTTAGGTTTCGTTTGTAACATAGATCGACATGCATGTTAGAGTGCAAGCATCTAGTAAGTTTAATCCTTTACACTGGTAATCCTTCCATTCTTTATTAAAAGTATTATAATCAGTCTGTCGTGAATTTTTAATTTTAAAAATTGAGAGTACTTGCGTATAATTTGTTATTTTCTTTTTATCTTGTGATTATTCTTGTTCTGAAAGTAAGCCCGTTTTCCTCCTAGTTTTAGATGAGAAATTACTGTTAATTCATGTACATTGATACAGACTCCGTAATCTTCTGTTGGTTTCTATAGAAGCCCGGTCTTGCAGATCATTACATAGTTGCACAGATGTGTTTGTGGAGGGAAATGTCTAGGGATAAGACGTGGATGGGGCAGGCATAACTAGAGACCTCCACCCACTGATAACGTCTTCTCTTCCAGGTCTGGCAGGTGATCTGTAAGACAGTGACTGAGTATGGATCATTTGAACGAGGCAACTCAGGGGAAAGAACATTCAGAAATGTCTAACAATGTGAGTGATCCGAAGGGTCCACCGGCCAAGATTGCCCGCCTGGAGCAGAACGGAAGCCCACTAGGACGAGGAAGGCTGGGGAGCACAGGTGGAAAGATGCAGGGGATGCCTGTAAAACACTCGGGCCATCTCATGAAAACCAACCTTAGGAAAGGTAAACACTTCCGATCAAATCCTGGAGATCTGCTTGATGTCTGCCCAAGGCCACCCTGTGTGGAGGTAGAGGGCTGGGACATGCTGGCAATGTTCTCCTTCTAGATCTCTTTCTGATGGGAAATTAAGTGGCATTCTGGGCTGTGGTGCCATTCAGGTTTTGAAAGCATGCGTGCTGGTTTTGAGTGGTGCCTCTTTCTACCTAAGACTGGAAACATTGGAATATTTGGATAGTAAAAGTCTGAGTTAATTGTCCTGGTCTTCGCTTACACAAGGTCCATTCGTAGGTACTGCTGCAGTTAAGGATGTGCATGCAGGTGGCTGCTGTTTGAACAAACCCTGGGTAAGAGACTCAGGTTGTCTGAGAATCACCATAGGTTTTTCCTGAGATTACTACTAACTGTAAGGGGATTTCAGGGCATGGACCTGACATGAAAAACAAAGATTTGTGATGTAATTTATTGTGGTTTATTTTCTGAAGAGCAAAGTTATTATTTAACAGGCTTTTTGTTTTTTTTTTTTAACAACTTGCTGGTTCTGGTTTTAATTTTGAGTATTTTATGGTAAAGGGAAGGAAGATTTAGGCAAGTTTATAAAGGGAAAAAAATATAAACAAGTGATTTTCTACCAGTATTAAATGGATGGAGTTTTAACAACTTTGCCTGTGTTAGACATTGCTGTCCCTACAAGTCAGTTCCTGTGTGGGGTATCCTGTATGCCTCACAGGGGTCTTTATTTTGTCATTGAATAACATGTAGGACTCAGATTTTTTCTGCATTTGCTAAGCAAAGAATAATAATGCCATCTTTTACTCAGCACGAATACTAAGCAGAGAAAGTTAGGAGGCTGAGGAATTTCATTGTGTTTGATGCATAACATTTATCATATTTATCATACAATCATTTATTTTTTTCCTTGGTTTGGCGAAAACAAAGAATATATTGATCCTGAAATAAACAGACACAGCAGTCCGTATTGTTAGATCTTTATCTATTAAAAATGGAAAAACAGCCCTTCAGCAAATTCTTTGGCCTCTACTCATGATTACCCTATTTATTGATTGTTTGCCAAGAATGTATGCATCTTTAAGCCAGGGTAAGAGCATTAAAAATATAATTTATTATGGCTTTTCAAACAGAGTGCATTAATATTGTACTGTGTAGTGCTGAGGCTCTATAAAAAAGACTTTCTGACGCCTGCAAACACACAAGTTCCATAAATTCCTAAATAGGAGATTTCAGCTGTCTCTGGTATTATGTGATATTTGCACAGCAAACTTTAATGCCAGGACAGTTTTAGACAAGGATTCTACAGACTTCCCTGCTCCTTATGGCAGCCGTGCTGTTTACACAGGCTCATAAACCTCCAGCAAAAGCCTCTAAGACTGCCTTCAGGTTTAAATCATGTGGTATTTTTAGCTTTCAGCAGTGACCAGTGCTCCCTTTCTAATGCAGGAAGGCTATGAAGTTGCAGTAGTTGGAAGTCTGGCCAAACACCAGCTCGAATAATCAGGCAGTCCAGCGATGGCTCCTGTTTAACATTACTCCTAGTAACAGGAGGGCAACTGTGACAGTTCTCGAGACGATCTAGCACCAGATTTGTAATTAGATGATCCTGTTGCTACCGTATCGCAGCCACCTTTATTATCTATAAGGCACCTTTAAATTTGATCAATTAAACACAGAGTCAATCCAGGCTGTTTCAGTGGTTTGAAAAGGTTTCAGTTATTTCATCGAGCAGAGGTCTGAAAAGCTGCTCCCAGCTTGACACCTCTGTTTGATCCATGAGAGGCAAAAACAATATATGTGTTTTTGGCTTGCAAACCCAACTCCTCAGACATCAGTAGTGAGGAGGAGCTAAGAGCTACAGTGTGGTCACCTCACTCCTGCTCAAATGTTTTAAGAAATGCATTACATTCAAAATTACATATCTTAAAAATACAGTTTAATTCTAGAAGGGTCTGTGCTCAGTACAAATAGCAAAAAAATTCAGAAGTCTTTTGGGAGTTTTTTTTTTTTTTAAATCTTATTTTTCATGTGCTTGGTTTCTGTTTGACAGGTGCTAGATAAAAATTGTGGCTAAGCTGAGAAAGCACTAAGAAAAAGGGGTTGGGTGTTTTTATTTGTTTAAGAGATTTTGCCAAAATACCTTCAAGCCAAGGAAGAAATCACCAGTTTGCATATTGCTATTTTTGCTGCGGTCTCCCCAAGTTCTCTTCTGATCCCTGACGGGCTCTCTCTCTGGTATAAAACAGCTGAATGAATGACAAGAATATTGGCAAGCTCTGCGGCTTGTTTTTCATGCCTAGCCTGCTGGTACTTCCGAACGAGTTTGTGAGCTTTTCTAAGTAAACCTAAAGGGGTTTAATTGTCAGAGCTGGAATCTCTTGTGAACAGTTCACAAAGCTTTGGTGAAGACACACATGTGGAAAGATGTAGCTGTTTTATGGCCGGCTTTTGTGCGGCAGGAACAAGCAAATAGAGGATTTGTAATGGGCCTCTCTGGCAGTAGGAGCTGCTGACCCTCAGCGTCAGTGGGTGTGCAACTAACACCTTCAGAAGTTAGGGTTCTGCAAGTCCAGTCTAAGTCCAGAGCATGGAGCCGATGCAGGCAGGGATACGATGGAACTAATTGGGGATCCTGGGTGCCCTGTTAAAGTAACCCTTGTCATCATTTATGCTAAAGATGATACTCTCCTGGCAGTGTGCCACAGTACTGTTCAGATGCATCTGTTTTTAACCCTTTTCTGTAAGTGTTGGAAGTCTGACAGTGTACTGCATTGATACCTTGAGTGCCACTGCAGGTGGATGGATTCCTGCTTCTGGACCAAGCCTCTTTCCCAACAGTTATGTGGCCTGTGCCACTGAGCTAATGCACTGGGTGAAAGTAAGTCCACAGGGAAGTGGCAGACCTCAAGCAGGGTCTGCTTCTCTCTCGTGTATCTCAGGAAGGCCAGCTTTCCTTTCACACTCTGTCATCTTTACCATACTTACTGTAGCAGAAATTGTTAATGTTAAAGACTTGTGCCTGCTGTCATGGCTTTTTCCTAGGTAGATAAAATGGGTGGTCATAGATAGAAGTGTTCTTTTTGTTTATTCTGTGCATTCAAACAGTGTCTACGAGCATCAGTTTGGTTAAGTTTTGTGTTTCTTTTATGGAATCAGTTAGAGGAAATACTGAAAACCAGGCAGAAAAATAATTGTCTAGTCAGATAATTTGGGCACAGGCAGGTGAAGCCTATTATTAACAGAGGTGTGTATGCAGGAAGAAGGTGGGTTCTGTTTGTGCACTGTGTAGCAGTTAAAGCAAACCAGACCAGAAAGAAAAGATCTGCCTAACTCTGATAGTTAAAGCAAATCTGTCTCTCGTCAGCATTATTGTTTGATCAGAAAAGTAATTCTGCATTCACTGATTTTGGAATATTTGGATTTTGCACTGTTAAAATGAGTGTCAGGCCCAGGTTAAGAGCAGGTACACCATAAAGGAAATTAAAGTCTTTGCAACTTTGAAACAGTGAATGACTGCATGTGTGTCTGTGTGCCTGTGTCTCCCCCGAGCCCGGGAAGCTCTGTGGCTCCTCTCACTGTGGGGAAGGTTGATTTTCATAGCTCAGGTGTTCTTCCCTCCACACTGTTTCTGAAGATTGTTGGTTTTCTATCCTTTTCTCTGTCTTTTTGATAGGAACCATGTTACCAGTTTTCTGCGTGGTGGAACATTATGAAAACGCCATTGAGTATGATTGCAAGGAGGAGCATGCGGAATTTGTGTTGGTGAGAAAGGATATGCTTTTCAACCAGCTGATAGAGATGGCGTTGCTGTCTCTAGGCTATTCGCACAGCTCTGCTGCCCAAGCCAAAGGTAAAGAATGCATTTGTGGGGCTGGGAAGTTGCTGGTCCTCCTGCTTGCCTCTCAGACAAAGCAGGGGACATTTTATTCAAAGAGCTACAGCCTGTGTTTTATGTTAGTTCCTTATAGACTGTGGCTTTAAAAATTGGCTTAATTCAGTTTGGTTTAGTTAACACACATTTTGCTCATGTGGAATGTCGAGGTAAATTTTTTTTTTAAATTACTTCAGCTGAATCATTAGTATGCTTATTGACCTTAATAATCTGCTCCACTGAGGACCCACAAGGAAGTGAGGAGCGTATTTGAGCAGATGGACTGTTGAGAGTCAATTTGCATTTATGACTGAATATCTAGTTCTGTTTCTTTTATTCTGTTTCTGATGGCTTTATGGGCTGTAAAGTATTTTTCAATGCTGATTCCCACTGCAATAGGGAATCTTATCTAAATCATAAAGCCATTTAGAACTGGTTCCGCTATGTCTTATTAGAACTTCCTGTAAGTTAGGACAATGTGGCTTGATGTATAGGTTTTATTGATTGGTATTTATATCCAAAATAATAAACAACCCTATAGTCATTTACATAATTTCACAATTTGGAAAGCTAAGCTGTGAATATCTTCATTGCCCGGCCTTTTTGAGGGAAGGGAATCGGTCAGAAGTAGCACTGTTGCTGTGGTGGGGGCAGTGCAGAAGAGCATGTCGGCCTTTGGCTGCCTGAGAGAGCCAGCACTAAGCGTGTCCCCTCTTTATCTGGACTAGGCCTCATCCAGGTTGGGAAGTGGAATCCAGTTCCACTGTCGTATGTGACAGATGCCCCTGATGCCACGGTGGCAGATATGCTTCAAGATGTGTATCATGTGGTCACCCTCAAAATCCAGTTACACAGGTGAGTCCAGGCAGCTGTTCTGAGAGGACATATTCTCCCCACTGGGTGGGCATAAAGCTTCTTTGGCCGGCTTGCGCTTTTTATTTACTCAGCATTTGAGACATACTAATCCAAATTTGGTAACTTTTCCCCTTCTGTTATTTTCTCCAACTTCAATATATGACTTTAAAAATCTACTTCCTCCCCTGAAATTTATGGGTTTTTTGCATGCTATCAAAAGATAGGACTTTTTAGTTTTAGTCAATTAAATGATGCATTACAAGAAGGCATTTTACATAAAGTTTACTTAAGAAAAAAATATTTTTGCATATCATGAACAGTGCCATCTGTGTACATTTTGTGAAAGAATGCCTTATTCGCTTTTGCCATGATCTTATTTATTTATATATGTATTTTTGTCATTTTAATTCGTATGAACAGAGTCATGGGAGGAAATCAGTTAATACGTTAATGCTTTTCACGGTGGCTTGTGAGATAGCAGTACACCTTAAATTGTCTTCCCAAGCGCATCAGAGCAGGAAGGTAGAAGTAACATGAAAAAATAGCCACCACAGGCAGCTGATGTATAATTCATGCATCGATACAGCAGATGTGTTGTATAAAGTAATTAACTAATCGGAACAATCAGGAGACCGAGAGCAATCTCCAGATGCATCTGTTTGATGCGCAAAATGAAATCTGTCTGTCTTAAAGGAATGTTCTGCAGCGGGATGCAATCCTGTAATAATCCCCTTTCTAATCTGTGTCTCAAACAGTTGCCCTAAACTAGAAGACTTGCCTCCTGAACAATGGTCGCACACCACAGTAAGGAATGCTCTGAAGGACTTACTGAAAGATATGAATCAGAGTTCGTTGGCCAAGGAGTGCCCCCTTTCACAGGTACTCAGCATAGCGTGTCATAAATAATAAGACATCATGGGCAATCCACCACTTGAGGTCTGATGGGGATCCTTGGTTTCAAGGAACTGGTATCTGAAACAAGAATTTGCTAAACATGCTGAGTGATTGACCACTGGTGACCTTTGAAAATCTGCCTGGCTCATTATGAACAGAGTTTTTTTTATGCCCTTTCTTCCTTGGTGAGGTGGGGACTGTACCTACGAAAAGCAGTCTGGCAGAAGGCAGTACACTCTTCCAGCTCCTTCGATTTACTTCTGAATACTCTGAGCCCTCTCTGAGTGACTCAGGGTGGCAGGACCTTCTCATTTGGGTTATGGGATGATAATGTCAGTATTACTGTGCATAGCTTCGGAATGCTGGCTACATGAAATCATGAGACCATTGTAGGGTGCTTGCTCTAGTATAAAAAATGAGAAAGTGTTTGCTGAAAAAAATTGTAAATTATGTATGTATGTTAATTATAAATATAAGAAATCTCTTTCCTGGAACAAAAGGTCCATAATTATTGCCCATTAGGAGTTTACAACCAATTTTGAAAAATTAGTTCACTTTTTAAAAATGGACTCCTTTTCTTTTCTTCTTGAAATGAGGCAGATTTATTATTGTTGAATTTCATTTTCTGGAATGAATTTTTGGTAAAGGACTGAAACTCTAGGTTTTGGCCAAGTTTGAAACCAAACATTCTTTCTGATGACACTCAGCTGGTAATCGCCACAGAGTGTGGCACAGTGGCACTCCTCGCCTCTGCTGAGGACATTAAAGGATACAGTAAAAGTCGGGCGGTGGTGGCGCACGCCTTTAATCCCAGCACTTGGGAGGCAGAGACAGGCGGATTTCTGAGTTCGAGGCCAGCCTGGTCTACAGAGTGAGTTCCAGGACATCCAGGGCTACACAGAGAAACCCTGTCTCAAAAAAAAAACAAAAACAAAACAAAAAAAAAGATACAGTAAAAATTGGAGTGCTTATGAATATTAGTGTGCCAGTCCTTTGAACTTGTGTCACTCTGCATAAGCATTTCTGGGGTGACCAGTGCTTCAGAGTTTGTTTTATGATGCTGAAGAGCATGTATTCAGTCCATGATTTTATTTTATTACTTTATTTTATTTTATTTTATTTTATTTTATTTTATTTTATTTTATTTTATTTTATTTTTTGTGCCAGGCTCCTGAGCAGTCCTGGGTCTCTTAAGAGGAAGCCTTCAGGCTTTATGCTGCTGTTGTCCAGCAGTCCATGTAGTCAGCCTTGCTCCACTGTAGGCTTGCAGTTCTGCTTTCATCTTTAGTTAGCAATTCTAGATTAAGCTATAGTCACAGACCACCCAGACTCTCTGTATTATTAAATGTTCATTTTCTTGAGACCAAACTTTTTTTTAAAGTCAATTCATCATCTTGTTCTCACCATTGAGATAGAGAGGATGTGAATCTATAACCAGAAAGTAAAAGTAATTCGAATGAATCTACAACAGTTAAGTCAGAGCGACTTACTTCTGGGACCATGTTGTGAAGACAACTCCAGAAAGCATGTTGCCTGGTTATTAGCATTTAAAAATTGGAAGGCTGATCTAGAATGAACCATGTTGTTTTTACTAAGATTTCCAAATACCCCATGTAGCAATCCCCTTATCTTCATGTGATCTAAGTCCTACTGACTTTGGAAGTCAGCTCAGGCAAAGACTAGAGGTCTATTCTATGAGGTGGACAAGAGGATCTGGTACAAGTATTTATTGTACAGTCACATTCAGCCAGTGAGGCAATGAACTCCACCTTCTTGTAGCTTATACATTAATTATTGATTTGTTTAATGCTATCACGAGAAATGAGTTGAGCATAGACACTTATCACAGTAAGCCGAATGACAAAAGGGAATCCGAGGCTTAGTCTTGGAGCTAGTGGTCCACTGGTGAATTTCTAAAGAAAACATGACTTTGAATAGCCAAAGAACCCATCACCATAGCTAAGTGACTGACCTAAGCTGGAATTGCGACCCTAGCTACAATGGCAGTCTTTCTTTTTCCAAATATATCTCTAGAAATAATTATGCATATGTTAGCATTAGCAACAGATACTTGAAATTATATTTTGAAAAGACTGAACTCCAAATGAAGTTATTTCATATTCTACAACATTACCATCTCTTTCTCTAGAATGAGTCCATGAATCTGATATTCAGAATGTTTTCATTATTAGCTATTTCCCATTTGGTTTTGTAATAAAGTTAGGAAAGATGAATGATAAAGGCTTCCTAAGACCTATACTATATACCCAAAAATATACACTGAGTTTGACAAAACCCTCTTTTCTCTTGTATTTGATAAGTGGTGATAGGAATAGTATGTTGAAAGTTTCTAAGAAATAAATACTGTTCATGTACAAAATGCAGCCAGATACTCAGAGGTCTTTAAGTCCACACCTCGGATTCAATTTTTGATTGATTATGTGATAACATGTATCATAATATTTAATAGGTATATCTCACTGTATGGACCTTACAGGTTTGCTTAATGTTTTAGAACATCCCAGTAGGAAGCATGACTGCAGGATCTCTAAGTACTATGTTGAGTTGAATGTTTGTTGCTAGCACGGGGTAGGAGGGAATAGGATCGGGTCTTACTAGGACCTAGTCCTCGCCTGGGGTGCTCTGCAATTGCCTCCAGTACTTGGACGATTGACTGATGTGTGCTAAGCAAATGTCCAGTCGAAACTGGAGTCTTAGGCTTAGAAGGGATCTTTCCCCGGTTCCCCCTTTAACAGTGTGGGAGCTGGTGTCCCTCTAGATGAAAGTCAGGTTGCTGGTTAATTACTGATCTGCGTACTGATTTGCTCTGTGCTGTTGCCCAGTGGTACATTAAAAATAGGTGTCGATTCTTTACAGCGGATGCTTAGGCTTTGATGCAACAATGTTTACTCTGATACGTGTGAGGTTTTCTCCAGCTGCAGAGAGATTCCATAAGTGGGTATGTGGCTTGATTTACAGCTCATGCTTTTATTTCTGTTAGTTCTTTCCTACCATAAATCTGCCCAAGCAGAGTGACATGTGTTTATTAAGTTCTCTATCACGTGCTTGTTTATTTTTGTGAAATGTTCTAGGATGTTAAAAATGCTTAGCTCATTATAGATCTGAGATTGGATGCTTTGTGTTGCCTTGGCGTTTTTCAGTGGATGTGGTTAGATAGGTCGGTTGTTGCATTCTGAATGGCAGCTACGTAGAAGAAAACAGTCTGATTCCGGAACAAAAAAGCCTGTTGTCATGAAACTTTTGAGGGTTATGGATTTAGGATGTAAATTGGGAGTTATAAAAGTAAATATTTTGATTTACAATAAAACATTAGATTTGATGCTTGTTTTCCCTAGAGTTTTAGATACGGAATTCAGTCAAACATTAGATAAAAACATGCATTGGTACAAGAACAGATTATTTTGTTAAAGGTGCCGTAAGTAAAAGGTCAATTGTTACTTCTGCCTAATTAATGTTTCTTTGTAGAAGTGTTGAGGTCAGATATTCCTGAGAGATTTTATTTCAGTCTGCTTTGTGCATGTTTTTTAACCTCCCCTCCTCCATCACACTTGCTGGTGTGCAAGTACACACACACGTCACAGTTTCCGTAGGTTTAAAGGAATCGGGACCATTTCCTTTTGCATTTTGTTTTTTTAAACCTGGAGAAAAGATAGCTCTAAGCCAAGTCCTACATAAAGTGAATGAGAATTGTCGTTTTTATTTTCAATTCATAAAGACATAGAAATAGGCTTGAACATTCCATTTATAAAAGCCACACCTGGTAAGTGATTTTTCAGCTCTCCTTTTCCTGACAGCATCTCAAGAAATTTTGGATTTTAAAGCTATTAGTATCAGATGCTTGCAAAACACATAGTGATATATATTCTCCTCCTGACACTCAGCCTGAAGTAGGCTGGTTCCTTGAGCTTTGAGAGGTATCTCCACAGGCATTTGATAAACTTAGACTTCAGTAGGTTTTCTGTGTTAAGACCTAGGGTATGAATATAAAAATTTTTTTTTTTAAACCTGTACTTTGTTTTTTGTAGTTAATATGGACTGAAATGACATGTTTCTTAAATTTTAAAATATTAATAGTCATACCCTTTCCTAAGAATATCATCAGTATTCATATATCACATTTCACATAAGACTATGAAATGTATTCACATATTAATACATTTGTTCATTCCAAAATAGATATTAAACTTTTAAAACATATTGACAGGCTGCCGGTGTTTCAGGCTTCCTTCTTAGCTGAAATGTAGTGTGTGGTTAACTCTTGGGGTACTTTTGATGTGCCCAGTGTTTCTCTCATCCTAAGGAGCAGGAAATTCTAGCCTTATGTTCAGATGAGGAGCCTTGGGCGCAGAATGCTTGGATGAGTGCCATGGCAACAAGAAATTGTATAGAAATTTCCCACTCACAAAGCCCAAGAGCTAAGCCTAGGGTCTCTCTTGGTCTCACACACACAGATAAAGGTGGTTCCAGGTGTCCACGACACACTTCCTTTCTTGGAGTGTTGATAAACTTCAAGGTGTCCACTGTGTTTATTCTAATTTGGGATTATTTTCTCTCAGATGTATTTTGTGTCTTTGTTTTTTTGTGTGTTGACTTGTTTTAAAAGGACTGTTGTTTCATGCTCCTAATTTAAGGCATATTTAGGATATAATTTGGATCATAGAGGTGGAAGTTAAGGCTGTATTTGGAGGGTCCAGAGTCACTCAACTGTGGTCACTTCCCTTCAGCTCCTCACATCTGCAGGGTTGGTATAAGTGATAGAGCTCACGGTGGCCTTTTGATTTAAAGACCAGAGTTAAAGCTTAGCATTTGTATTGGGTCTAGTAGGCAGTTAAATTTCTCAGATTTGTTTCAAAGTGTAAGCCTTTTTATCATTGGGCGGGTCTACCCTGATGGATAAGGATGTCACTGGCAGTTACCTGAAGAACAGCATTGTGCTTGATGTCTTTGCCCCGTACTAGCGCACTGCTGTAAATCTGTATTTGAACACCGTGCACCTTGGAGGGGAGATCCCTAGAGGATCTTCTCTCCATTTTTTTGTACAATTACAAAGCTTTTCCTCAATCCTAGTAACCATGGACTCTGGCTAATCCATTCATCCATCCATCTACCTACCCACTTATGTCTTTTTGGAGATAGGATTTTTCTCTGTAGTCCTGCATATTCTGGAACTCCCTGTGAGACCATGCTGGCCTCGAACTCACAGATGGGGGATCTGCTTATTAATATTTGCTATTAGTATTTGTTTTGTCAGATACTGAAATCCTTGACAAACTAATCAGCTGTTATTTTATTGTTAATTGTTGACTACCATTGTCAGTGATGGGCTGCATTATGTAATTTGTAAGACAGCCCTATGTGGCAGTTATATGAATTGGCACAACTTTCTTCTTTTTTTTGGCATAACTGTCATAATTTAACTTTTTGTCCCTTTAAGCCACTCAGGACATCATTTACCTTTTCTATCTACCAATTTTACAGTATGGCTAAACTACAAGAAAATATCCACTAAATTGTGAGTTTTCTTTTCATAAGACTAATATCAGGCTCATTTTTAGCTGATTTAAATATGTAGGATTTTTACAGTAACCTGGCTAGCTTTTTCTAGCCTTCATATCTGTTAATCCTAAAAGCTAACTTCAACAAAACAACTGGCTAACTTGAATGAATTGATCTCAGGTATTTTATAGGCTCTTTCTTCACAGTAGTTAAATTTGAAGAGTTCAAGCTATGCCAATTTCAAGTGTTTAATAATGTGTAAGTATATCATTTTCACATAATAATCTTTTTTGACCCATGCCTTGTTTTAGATCTGAATAGGTTACCTTTGACCTTAGGATCACTAACACAAGGAAAATTACCATATCACAAAAGCAGAGTCCTTTTTTTTTTCTGATGTATGAACTAATAATATGTCCAAGGCTTAAGAGAGGGCCTCATCTGAGAGAGTAGCTATTAAACACTACTTTATAAATGTTAAAAAAGGACTGATAACCAAATCATACTAATCACATTGATTTTCTTGTTAAATACACTAGTTTTAGACTGCTTTTGAATATTTTCTTTCTTAATTAGTACTGAAATTCAAGTTGGGTTTTATTGGGATTTCTTGTTAAATTCACTTTAGTTTAATGACAGAGTTCACAATTCCCTCCCTCCAGTTCAGAATAATCAAACAAATGCACACACCCAGTCTCTCCGTCTTTCATGGAAAACTGAATGACTATAGCATGCTCTGAGTATAAAGAAACATAGCAAGCCTTTAACGTGACAGGAGAGCAGCAGCCAGGCTTCGCAGGCTTCGCAGGCTTCTCAGCTCATTGCCAGTTGAGGCAAGGACCACTGGCTGTTGGGACTTTTAAATCTAGACTTAAAAGTTATTTGTTCTGTTTAACATTTTAAAAATAGTTCTATTAGGAATTGTATGCTTCATAACGATCATAAAACATCCTGGGATGTATGCATGAAGGGCCCTAGAGAAATACAAATGTGCAGTGTTATTTTGGGGTACCGGAATGTCATCATGGTCAGGTCACAAGGTTGCAGAATCCCTCCTTGTATGTGCAGGAGAGGGCCCATTGCTTTTAGTGCTCACTTGCACACATTCTCTCTCTCTCTCTCTCTCTCTCTCTCTCTCTCTCTCTCTCTCTCTCTTTCTCTCTCTCTCTCTCTCATATTCTTACTCTAAAACTTTGTTCTCTTTAATCATCTTTTTCATTAGAAAATGCTCTTTCATTTTGTAATAGTTTCTTATAGAAATGCTAATATAATTTATTTATTTACTCCCGTGGTTAAAGATGCAAACCATTGATTGATACCTTAGACATTAACTGCTCTCAGCCTTCATTGCCACTACTGGTTGAGATCTCATCCTTATCTGTGAACTATGACTTGGCACCATTGACTGTCCTACACTTGTCACAGTATCTGCTGATTGTTCTAAAACTGTCAAAAATGTGGGGCCAGGCTGAAACAGTGAAGGGCTTTGTGACACACAGGACCTGCCTGGATATCGATGCCTGGGATTTTTTTTTTTTTTTTTTGAGTAATGCTTTCGTCAGCTACTTTTTTTTCTGTCTTCTTACATACATGTTTCTGTGTCACTGCCTTTCCCGATCACTTTAGCAAGCCTGCTCAAGCATGACTGTCAGAAATGTGAGCAGCTGACTCCATGCTCCGATTTCCTCCTCTGTAGAAGGAGCAGTGGTGCTGTTGCTTTGAGAATGAGTTAGTGCCCCCCAGCCCCCAAAACTACTAAGAATAATTAATTCTCAGTTTCTCAGTTCAGAAGTGGACAGTAACTCGAATCGTCTGTCTAAATGAGAGGCTTGAAATCATATTCATTTGTGCTCTATGGTGCCTGTAGGCAAGTGGTGGCAGCCGTCTTTAATCTCAGCACCTAGGAGGCAGAGCAAGGCTGAGCTCTGTGAGTTCGAGGCCAGCCTGGTCTACAGAGTGAGTTCCAGGACAGCTAGGGCTACACAAAGAAACCCTGTCTCAAAAACAAAACAAAACAAAACAAAAACCAAGAAACCAAAAAAAGAAACAAACAAAAAGAAACAACAACAAAAACAAACCAAACCGAATCAAACCAAACAAAAAAGAAAGAAGAAAAGAAAATTTTGTTGCTAGATATATTTTGATTCAGGCTTTATCTTTTTTTGTGTTAGTGTAAACAACCCAAAACTTTTTATTTGTGAAATGTAAAAGACCATATATATATATACAACTCATTTAATAGATACTTTTAGCATCTTCTTTTAAAATCACTATAAAATTATGATACTTTTAATGAAAGTGAGGGGTGATTGAAACCTTGAGTTTCAATGTATAAATCTGTTCTCAATTTATGTCCATTTGCAATACTAAGCAGATTGGGTATCTTAGGGAATGCAGTGTCAAAGAAGATGTTAAGTCGTTAAATGCTCTCACCCCTTTCTCCAGCACCCCAGCTCTCTGCCCCTCATGCACCCAACACTGTACTATTTTGAAAAGCCCTATAAGGGAAGAAGACTGTATTGTAATACTGAGGGCTTTCCCCCCACATTGTAAAATGCTGGGGGGGGGGTTGGGAGGAACAGAGGGATCATGCTCTGTGATTTGTGTGGAGGTCAGAAGGCAATGTTCTGAAGTTGGTTCTCATTTCCTACTTACGGGTCTGGGCTTGTCCTCAGGTCACAGCAAGTGCCCTTACACGTGCTGAGCATTCACACAAGCCCTAGGGCCAGGTTTTACTTGTTCCAACAATTAGCACACAGCAAGAATTCAGGAAGTTTTGCTAAACTGAGACAGTATCATATGATTGCTCCACAGTTATTTCATGGGTGATCTTGGGAGTGCTATTTGGTAGAGCTTTGAAGACTTTGTCATCTATGATATCCTACTTTGCAAACTGTTTCTGGATTGTATTTAGTGATTTATGCATGTGATATTTACCTAACTAAGGGCAAATGACTTCTGAGCTTTTGCTTAGGAAAACTTAACTGTGATCCCAGGTTATCTTATGTCTTTGTGTATTTGTAATGTTCTTGATAGATTGCAGAACTTAGCTGTTTGTAAGCAGAACAATAGTCTTGGGAGTACAGTGGCCCAGCAGTATAAAAATGCTAAACATGAGCAAATCCCCTGGGCAGTGGTGGCTCCTGCGCCTTTAATCCCAGCACTTGGGAGGCAGAGACAGGTTGAGTTCGAGGACAGCCAGGGCTACATAGAGAAACCCTGTCTCGAAAAAACAACTACAGCAAAAAAGATCAAATCCTATATCACAGCTAAGTGTGAACTTTGTTGACATATTTGTAGCATTATTATTACACACGCTTACCTTTTTTAGAGGGGTTTTTAACTAATACTTCAGTTTGTCCATTTTCTTCTCAGATTTAAGGACAAGACTAAAGGGGTGTCTGTCACATTTCAGTAAGAGCTCAGTGGTTTACAGACAGGTGCTGACCCTGCCAACCTGGAGGCCTCACCCCATGTTGTCTCATGTCTCCTCCTTTGCTGCTCAAAAGCCAGGCTCTGGCATGGCAGACTTCATTTAGGGCTCTAAACGTAGGATCTAAAATCTGTCTGTGTAAAGGTCCAGAGTCACCTGCATTTAGAGAGAACTGCGAATGTAGAACTGTTCAGCCATTCTGTGGTGAGACTTGATTGTTCAGCCATCTGTGGTAAGCACCCGTGGCTCTAACATGGATGGAGCTCTTTATTTCGTGCCATGCACTCCATCCCATTTCCTTGCGGAGGTGATGACCAGAGGCATTTTTCCTAAACTGAAGGATTTTTCTAACTTCAATATGGAGGAAGCCAGAGCAGTGCTATTGTTTTTCTTTGTGTTGAATGCAGAGGTCATCTGGTTTACATCTATGTAGTAGACGTGGGGATTCTTGAGTGAGAGCTAATAGTGTAAACCAAAATCCTGACGTCACCTGCCAGCTTGCTCTCTTAATCTCCTGTGAAGCAATTCTCATATGAGAATATGGTATGTGGATCCCATAGTAGGCATCTGAGAGCTTGTGCAGACTCAAAGTCATAACCCACTCTGTTGGAGAATGGGGAAGGAGAGGCTTCTTAAAGGCTTACTGAGGTCCTGTGGCCTCACACTTGTTATATGTTTTGGAATACACCCCCCCAAAAAAAAACACATACACATACTCAATGTATGTGCCTCAAATCTAATTGTTCTTATGAAGAAACAATTCTAAGAGTGTTGAGATTCTTGCAGATAGCTTCAGAGTCTAGCACAAGTATTTGAACTTGGAAAAATGAATTATTCAAAGTACTGGAGCTCTTGTTTTTACTTTGCACTATAAAGCATTTTGAAAGTGTTCTGTTCAAGAGCTAAGGAAATATCTGATATTTTTTCCCTTCTAAATTCAGATACTAGAAATTATTTCTTCTGTGAAGATAAGCCATTCATCCATCCATACAAGGGCATCAGAGAAGGGCTAAGCAAGCATTGCCCTCGTGTGTAAATGTGCACAGAGTCTCAGGTTTAGCTAAATCAGATCTAATCAAACTCAGGCATAGCTAAAGAAAATGCTCCTATGAAGTCTACTTAGATTGCTGTGATGTTTAACCCAATAACATTTACATTTTTAATAATTACATCACAAGCAAGATGCTAAGAGACTTTAAGCTTCCTGCAAACACAGCTCTGGTTGGAGACATGTGTACAGGGTATGCTTGAGGAGCACTGTGTATATAGCACAATTGATCCTCCCCTAGGGTCTTTGAAAAGAAATCCTCTCACAGACTCTTAACCCTGTTGGAAGAGACAGTGAGGATTCCGATTTCGCACTGTTATGTACACGTGCTTTGAAATATCATATACCTTTACTAATACTACTAGTATTACAAATGCTTTATGGTTTCAGCCCTGCTATTTAAGTTGTTTGAAGGTTTTATTGTAGAAGAGATGAGGACAGGGTAGAGAATTTGGTCAAGTGATATTATCTGGGGTTTGTATAAAATTACTGTAACTGCTTGGAAGAAGCAAAGAAACCGCACCAACGTTTTCTATAAAGGCTGAGACTTGTGTTACTAGATAGTTAAGATATCTGCGCTTTGCAAAATGATGATTTTGAAATAAGGAAATAGTGAATACATATCTTTGTTAATGGGGTCTTGTTTGAATCCCAAAGGATATAAAATACTATATATAGGCTCTTTCCTTCTTTTAAAGGCATGTCCTATGAGATGGTGAGAAGGCCTGAATGTATGAGAAATATCAGACTCACTATTTCCTTAGCTCTTCACTTTTTGAAAATATATTTGGATGAAATGAGAGAGATGGGTGTGTCTCCTTCCACTTACTTTGCTATTCCTTCAGAACTTTATAGTGTGTTTTCATCTTTGGTGGTATGTCCTGGCTACTTTGGATGCAAATGCCATTTTCAGGAATCAGGGGGTTACTCAAGAATGGCAAGAGCCCTCCCTAACTCTGACAACCGGACTTTAAGTGAAACTTACAAATGATCTCTCTTTCTCTAACAAATTGAGATTTCAAAGGTATATCTCTCTAGAGAATAACTTAAAATGTAATGGAAACTCCAGAGGGAAAAATTTGGGGGACATCTGCTAACAAGGACAGTAGAGGGCATGACACTTAGTAACCCTGTCATTTGCTTTCATAAATGGAAGCATAGTTCCCCTTTTCCCACCCCTAAACACCAGATGGGGACTACCTGCTAATTTCTAACACATTCAGTTCTTCTCACCATCTCATAGGATATGCCTTTAAAAGAAGGAAAGAGCCTATATGTAGTATTTTATATCCTTTGGGATTCAAACAAGACCCCATTAACAAAGAATCTCTATCAGAATAGTGTTTGTATATGGTGGATTCAGCTCTCTTTGATGGCAAGTTCAAGTTTGATTTTTGATTTTTCCACAGACATGTAAAGAACTGTTAAGAAAATTCAGCTATAGGTAGTCAAGTCTTGTGTAAGGAGGAAGGACACAGACCTGGAAAATTGTGCTTCTCAAAAAAAGAAAGATGAAAAGAAAGGAAGGAAGGAAGGAAGAAAGAGAAAGAAAAAAAGGAAGGAGAAAATAGCAAAGGTCTGGTAGTCCAGCAGCTCAGAAAAAACATTCTTTTTATTGAAAATTACAAAAAGATATTTACCTCCTCCTTACCATTAATATAGTAAATAAAAAGGGTAAGTCAAAATCTGTGTTCCAGCACTGGAAATAACTCGAGTTTACCACAGCATTCATACTAGACAGGAATCTTTTTTTTTTTTTTTTTTTTTTTTTTTTTTTTTTTTTTTTTTTGCTTTTGCTTTTGTATATCTTCCATGTGTAGGTATTTCTTTCAGAAAACAATTATTTTCAACTTTATGACAAAGACATTAGCCAGCAGAACAAATACATTCCAGGTGAGGTATAGCCATGAGATTGGCCTCACAGAATCAATCCTGCCTGTGATTATTCCCCTTGTTATTTCTCTGGAGTTTTCCAATTCAAAACATATATTCCTTCCTACATGAAAAAGATACTCTGATTCCTTAGTTGAAATTAATTAGCATTCAGAAACCAGATCGCATGTTTTTGGGTATTCATGAGATCTCTGTTTGAAAAAAAAATGTTTTTAACTTGTAGAAATGTGTTGCAACACACAGATGGGAAGAAAAAGAAAAAAAAACCCTCTTTAGCAAGCACTGTGTGTAAAAGGAATATTACATTTTACACGCTCCTGATTGCTCTGTGTAAACAGTTTTTGACATCTGTCTTTATAGTTTCGAGGAGAGGAAGACTTTGTTAAAAGAATCATTTTTTACAGCAGCCACCATTTCAGTCTTGCTTTACCTGTATTATGAAAGCAGATGGTCTGCATGTCTTTTGAATATTTATAACTATCAAAAACAATCTCTTGCTATTCACCCTTAGGCTTATGAGATGTCAGGACTGTTCTGGTTGGAAAAAAAAATCATCTTGGGTGTTTACAGAAAGAGGATTACATTAAGCTGAAATGACTATACATTTTCCAGTTTAATATTTGTCCATCAGCTGTTTAATCGTATTTAGATAATTGTGTAAATATGATGTGGTAGCCCTTGCCCTCTCTGCTGAAGGAGCCTGTAAGCTTTCAACGTGGGTGAGCCACCATTTTGTAGCTGCTGTCTCTCTCTCCTCCACCTCAGTTAGCCCAGACCTAAGTCCCAAGCAAGTTATGATCCAGACATCTCGGTCCTGTTTGAAAAGCCCCTTGTAGCTAGCAGAAGGCCAACATGGAGAGCTCAGAGACACCAGGGAGCTGCTGGCTGCCTGGTGTCTAGGAGTGTATTGTCATATGCAAATGCCGAGCCGAAGCTTACCCCTTTAAAAGGGGCCTGGCTTCCTCCTCCTCCTCCTCCTCCTGCTCCTCCTCCTCCTCCTCCTCCTCCTCCTCCTCCTCTTCCTCTTCCTCCTCCCCTGCTCGCCTTGCTTCTGGGTATTTTGGAAAACTTTTGGAATAGTGGGGGTTAACTGGTTTTTTTGACTGGAAGCTGAGCAATCAGAGATAACAGATTTTGCTGTGGTTGGTTGATTTGGCAGAAAAGCATGAACAGTTTTGGTTTAAATGATTGAATAACCTGATTAGCATTGTTTTGGGGTGGTTTTTTTTTCTTTTTTTGAGGGGGGTTGTTAAAGGCACAACAAAGCAATCTGAAAGGTAATCAGCCCGCTGGCCTTTCCTGGGTGACAACCTTGTTCTTGAGAAGGCTGCACTTTCTCCAAACCAGTCCTGTTGGCCACTAAAGTGCCCAGGCTGAGTGATGAACCCACCTTCCTTCATTTTTCAATGCATTATACGTATACACAACAGCCTGTGTGATTTCCTAGCAGGGGCTTGGAAGAAGCTAACATTTGGGGAAATTATGTAACCTCAGCCAGTTCCTTGCATTTTTTTCTGTTTTCCACATTGAGAGACCTGCAGATTTTCGAGCAAAGGTTCAGAATGTTCCAACAATATGTAAGTCAGGCTTTAGAAAAATTCCACCCTTACCTTTTCACAATTAGAAAGGTTATAAATAATGTATTTGGCTGAAAAGGAGGCTCAGCCTGTGGCAGATGGTATCCTTCTAGAGGGCTGGGGTTTCTGGGAAGATGGCATTCTCACAGATCGGAACTTTAGCAGACTCAGAAAGAGCCAAGCTCCTCATAGGGAGTAGACATGTGCTTTATGGATCTTAGAAAAGCTTACAACTTGGCTCCTAGGATGAGAATATTGTGTCACACTGGGGTTAGGAGACCCACGGCCAATTTCTGCCAACTTTTAAATTGTATCTCCCAACACTGGGATCTGAGGCCTGCCATTAGGTTAGTGTGCCCTGTGGCAGCATTTGAACTCAGAATTTCTAGCACAGGAGTTTAGTCACTTGGATTAATTGACTCCCAGAATGTTAATGTTTTTACACCTACTGGCCACCAACTGATTAGAAAACTTGCCACACAAGTTGTGTCTTTCAAAGTGCTCATATAAATAGACACCAAGGGAGCAGAGCAGAAACCACCAGCAACCACTTTGGAGACATCTGTAGGGTTGATTTTGAAAAACCTGGAGAGGGATTTCTAGCAAATTAATGAACAAAGGCTCTCAAAGCTAAGAAGTCGGGATTTAAAAGTTCACTTGACAATGATACTGTTGCTTTTGACCTTGAAGGGCAAAGGGAAGGAGGATGTCCCAGTGACCCAAAAGAACTCTTCCTTTCAGTGACACTCCTAGAGATCTCCCGGTGTGTTCAGCCTTGTGGTGAGGTCAGTTTAGAAGTGCTCAGTGTAGGAAGTGCTAGCCACAGTGGCTTTGGCTGCTTGACTGTGGGAAGGGAAGGAGGGAGGGATGGAGGGAGGAAGGAAGGAAGGAATGAAGGAAGGAAGGAAGGAATGAAGGAAGGAAGGAAGGAAATCAGGCCACAGTAGAGCCTGAAGAATGAGCAGCTCCCAGGCAGAGATGCAAGAGCAAGAGCGTGGGACTAGCTCCAGGCCTGAGGAGTTGGGTGAGTGTTCCTGGACCTGCTGTGAGATCATCCCAGATTTACTGAGCTGAGATGTTGAAACAAAGTGGAAGGTATCTCTTTGCCCTTGTCAGCCCTTGACCTCACTCTATTTAATTAGAACATCCTTCAGTTTTCCTAAAAAGATTTCTGGGGAGAAAAGGAGATGTCTCAGTTGGTCATGTGCTGGTGGCACATGCGTGAAGACTTGAAATGGATCCCCAGCACATACATCAAGAGCCTCACATAGCTGCTTAGAATTCCGGTACTGTAAAGGTGGAACAGGAGGATCCTTATGGCTAAGATTTAGTGAGAGTTTGTCTCTGAAAATATGGTGGAGTGTGGCTAAAGAAGACATCTCATATTAACCTCTAGTTTACACATACACATGTATACACATGCTCACACAGATATCATTTTGAAAATTATATATGCTACTCTTCTGTTATTTAAAGCATCCTAATTTTTTTGTGTTGCACGAGCATGTGCCTGTGTGTTTGTGTGCTAGAGAGTGTGTGAGGAGCTCAGAGGATGATGTATGGAAGTCAGTTCTGTACTATGAAATTCCTGAGGAGTGAGCTCAGCTAACCAGGTTTAGCAGGTGGCTTTTTCCTGCTCTGCCATCTCAGTGGCCCTACTGAAAGCATCTCTGGTGGATCTGTGTTATAAAAGTCCAAAAGGAAGTAAGGAAGTGCACAAATAGGGTACTCTAGCAAACAGTAACATCACTTTAGGCGATAGCCTACAGATTTAGGGTTAAGCAGGGGTGGAGGAAGCTGCGGTGACAGGGACCTATGGATGTGTTTCTATATATGGATAATAACGAACTGCACGGCACATTTATATATGAGCTTTAATTTTATTGAAGGGTTTCAGAATGTTTTCACTCATTATGCAAACTCTCCTTTTTCCTCACCATTGGGGCAGAGATGCACATACATTGAAATGATGTAGGACATCACCTACATCCTAATAGGTGGCAAACTTCTAGGGCAGAGGCTCTGTCCTCCATACCAGCCAATGCCTCAGCAAGCAAATGGAATCTGTAGAACCAAGGAAAGCAAACCACACTGGCTACTTATTGAGAAACTCTGAACAATTTAGGGAGTTTGTATGTTTCTAAAAGTATGAGCTCCCATGCTATGTTATATTAACATAGGAAAGTAGTAGAATGTCTAGGTAAATTGTGATGATGATTTTTTTTTTTTTGAGATTGGGCCAAAGTGGAGGAGCATCACTGTCCTCCATCTGTGGAATCACCGTTCTCGCTCAGTGATCTCAGTAGTTGTATTAGAGTCTCACAGTATTGATCATTATTATAGAAGAGTAACTGATGGAAGCTTCGCATTGCTAACTGGATCAGGTAGTCCTGGCTCTGGTTTTGGCAACTTGCTAAGTGTCTTTTTGCACCGTGGACCGTGGGAGGCTCTTAGTGAAATTGTAAGCTATTGGATTAATGGCAGGGCTTCACGAGCACATTAAGAATGTCTTTTTAGAGAAATAAAGTGTAATGACTATAAAGTAGAAAGTGTGGGGGACAAAAGCTATCACAGGGCTTCATTGGAGAGATCGATGTGTTTTGCATAAATAATGCAACTCTAGCTTATCCTTCATTCCCAGGTCTTGAGAGGGTCCCCAAACTTACACATTTCAGGAATGTGTGTGTGCTACAGAATTAACACCGATGATGGATGTCAGAGTTAATAATAGCCCAAAGAGCTTTACATTTGAAGTAGCTTAAAGAAGATAATGATATAAAAATATTCTTGTCCCCAAACTGGCTTTTCTGGTTGTTCACTGCCTCCCGACAATGGAGTCTTCTGTAAGCTGTAGACCAGCCAGTCGAAATTTAAGCTCTTAAGTTTGTACTCCCAGGGCCGGGAGGCTTGGTGCTTCAGTCTTCTAAGACTCAATGGGGAGTTAATTTAGTTACTAGAGGCTGTGGGTGAACCAGGAATTAAGTAACAGCAATTATTATAACCAAAATTATCTGGGAAAAATGCTGTTGTGTATTGAAAGTGTGTGTGTGTTTTTTTTTTTATTTTAAACCTTCTCTTAATGATACATTAACATTATTGTCTTCGTTTGTACTTATCAAATGGCTGGCTATTTTCAATGCCCTTTTGTTTGTTTGAGTCAGGGACTCACTGTGAGTCTGAGTTGGACTGGAACTCATAACATAAATGAAGGTGCCCTAGAACTAACTCAGAGATCTGCCTGCCTCTCCCTCCCAAGTGCTGGAATTAAAGGCGAGCACCATATGCGCAGCTCTTCAAGGCTTGCTTTATTTTTTAAGCAAGAGAAAAATAACAAATAGACATTTTCTTTTTTTCTTTTTCTTTTTCTCTTGGGGGAAGGAACTCTTAATGTTTATTAGCACAAAATGTATATATTTAAATATTTTCTGGTCATTTGAAATTCTCAATTCAAGCTTTACTAGATAAAGCCCATAATCAAGTCTGAAGATCTGAGGGAAGCTTTTGTAACAGTTGCTTCCTAAGTGTGACCCCTGAGGACTCCTAACCCACTAGCAGCTGTAATCTGTACACTGACCATGAAACTATAAAAGTCAGTTCTACTTCACCATGCCTGGCTGCCCTGAGGAGAGTTGGTGAGGTGCAGGTGCTGATGGGGGAGGTCAGAGATAGGGTTCCAAACTGGATTTCACACAAGCTTCCAGACAATGTCCATGGCTCTGGGGCCCGGACTGTGCTTTGAATAGCAAACATGTGGAGTTCAGTCACCGTGCTGCAATGGTAGAAACTTGTATAAATTTCAATCAAGACATTACCTTCATGGACTTGGACTGACTCAGACTGGTGCACATTTGTGAGCGATAGGTGGCGTAGATGGAGATTGTAAGAGGGTGCAAGAGCAGATACTGTGTCGGGGCTGCTGCTTATTATGACTTAAATAAGCATTTGATGATCTACTTAATGAATTCTAAGAAGCTTAAGCTTTTGCTCCCAGTTGACTTAGGAACATAAAAAGCAGGTACAGTTCCCATAGCTGAAGTTGCGGGCTTCCCACATGTGCCATGGTGTGTTATCACACATGTTCTCCCCTTTCCACACAGAGCATGATCTCTTCCATTGTGAACAGCACGTACTATGCAAATGTCTCAGCAGCGAAATGTCAAGAATTTGGAAGGTGGTACAAACATTTCAAGAAGACAAAGGATATGATGGGTAAGCAAAAAAAAAAAAAAAAAAAAAAAAAAAAAAAAGAAAAAAGAAAAGAAGAAAAAAAAAAGAAAAAGCCCATCCTTTTGCAGTGGCGACATAACATTGCATGTCATTTGGGGGTTTATCAAAGTCACATCGAAAGCCAGATCTTTTGATTGCCCAATTAGAGATCAATTTAGAATGTTTCTTTGGGGGTGGGGGAGTGGGTATGAGTATAATGAGATAATTAAATTCAATAAATGTTTGTGTTTAAATCAGCTACACTGACTCGGTTGTCAGACATGCAGGAAATCGAGGCGTGAGGAGAGCTGTCATTTTGTAACATCTCAGTGAAGACCTAACCAGGCCTTGAATAACTAATATCGGCTGGGATTTCTCACACAGATAATCATGCTTAAGGAGTTTTGCTTTTGTTTGCAAAAATGAGAAAGAGCCTGTTTTCACACCAGCTTTCAAACAATATTTAACTGCATTCGACTTGCTATAGACAGTTTGGTCTCCACCATTGAGTGGAGTAGTTGTTTTGGCTCCAGAACCCATAGGTGGGCGCTTGCCTTCCTATCTGGAAAAGAACCAACACTTTCATTTCTGAACTTTCAGTTCTAGCCTAGCACCCTCTCTGAACACACTGTATTAGGTCAACGTTTGTTACACAGGACATGCATCACAATGAGCTGAGGTATAAAATGACAGGTCACGGTTGCATGCTGTGGTGGAGCATGGAGTCTGGCGTGTTTTCTGTTGCGGATCTATTAGTGCTCACAGGAGCAAGCACTATGGTTAAGGTTAATGTAACTTCCTCTTTCATACACTGTACCTTCTAGATAATACATCTTAAAGTTAAACAGGAATGGGGTGGCTCATATACGAAGCGTTATGTTCATTGTAAATCTTTGTTTTATCGCTATTACATTCATTTAATAGTAACAACAATAATAACTTTTCCTGAAGACTTAGAGATAAGAATTTTGAGAATGTTTTAGCTTTTAATATTTGAAGAAAAGCCATCCATCTACCAAAACGAATTCTTTGCCTTTTATAGCTTAGGGCCGTAATGAAGACAATACATCAATTTTTCGAATAATTGCTTGAATTACTGTTCCATGTGAATGGCCCACTTGGGCTGATATCACTGGTAGAAACTAAAGGTTTCTTCCCATTCTTAGTTATATTTTACATATATCATTGAGTATAGCAATATGACCAGTTCCTCTGATTATAAAATCTGCATCTTTAATGAAAAGAGAAACGATGATTAAAGTCCAAATAGAACCTATCCATGGAAAGTGTGGACATTTGAAGAGGCTTACCTATTTATTTTACACTCTGGTCTCAGCCTCCCTCTAGTCTCTTCTGTGTAGCAGCTAAAGCGTTTGACACACTTAGAGCTGACTCTCAGCCAATCCACACAAGTCTTCTAGCCAGGGGAGAAGCATTCATCCCCAGTAGGTGGGAATAAATTGCAGAATTGTGACAGTGCCACCATTGTACCAGAACATCTCTCTGCCCTTCCTTAGCATCTGCAAGAATCACAGCTTCTAGTAAAAGCTTCAGCCACACTGGGTGTGCTGGCTGGCTCTGCCCTAGTGTGTGTTTGCTTTATCCCTACAAGTGTTTGCTGATATCCTTAGTGGCTGTGATTGACTTAAATGAGCAGGCCACCTACGATGCCAAGCACAACAGGCAGCTCTTACGCCCATCTCATTCTACCCTATCACATAGCCCGCCTCCTCCTTTTGTCTGGATTGCTACAGTTAAGATAATAAGGAAGTATTTGTAATTTTCTCACAAGTTTTGTAATCACAATTTATTTACTTTTAAATTAGCTCACGGTTTCTAGTTGCCATTTAGCAAACAATATATTTAAGGCCATCGCAAAAGAAGTAACCATTGCTTTTGAGTCTTCTCTTGCTTATAATTGAAGGCCAGTAATAGTTTGACCCTAAAGCAAACATAAAAAAGTGTAGACAGTAGATTTTATGCCTTAAATCAGTGGTTCTCAACCTTCTTAATGCTGTGACCCTTTAATACAGTTCCTCAGGTTGTGGTGACCCCCAACCATAAAATTATTCCTGTTGCTACTTAATAACTGTACGTTTGCTACTGATATGAATTCCAATGTAAATATTTTTGGAGATAGAGGTTTGCCGGGGGGGGGGGGGGGGGGGGGGTCTCGACCCACAGGTTGAGAACCGCTGCTTTAACTCTAAGCCACATTTCAAAACAAGAGCTGGAATGTTGTCCTGCACTCAGAGTGTGTGCCATTGTCTGTTGAGAAAACCAGCCGTGGCCTTACAGTAAGTGAGACCTTGGACCTTGCCATCTTACCCTTCAGTGTGCCCTCTGCCCTCTGTCTTCTTTATAGTTCCTTAAATTTGAAATGATCAGAAATTTACTTCGTTGCTGTCTGAACTTGATTCTCCTTTTTGTCTCCTTTAGTTGAAATGGATAGTCTGTCTGAACTGTCCCAGCAAGGTGCCAACCACGTCAGTTTCGGCCAGCAGCCTGCCCCAGGAAACACAGCTGAGCAGCCTCCATCCCCTGCGCAGCTCTCCCATGGCAGCCAGCCCTCTGTCCGGACCCCTCTTCCGAACCTGCACCCTGGGCTTGTGTCAACACCTATCAGTCCTCAGCTGGTCAACCAACAGTTGGTGATGGCCCAGTTGCTGAACCAGCAGTATGCCGTGAACAGACTCTTAGCCCAGCAGTCCTTAAACCAACAGTACTTGAACCACCCTCCCCCTGTCAGTAGGTCTCTGAACAAGCCTCTGGAGCAGCAAGTTTCCACCAACACGGAGGTTTCTTCTGAAATCTACCAGTGGGTGCGGGATGAACTGAAACGAGCCGGTATCTCGCAGGCAGTGTTTGCACGCGTGGCTTTTAACCGAACTCAGGTCAGTTTTGTTCCTTGTTCTCTCTTCTCCTTCCCTTGCTTCGTCCCTGAGCCCCGTCCCTGCCCATGCTGGTGTTTGTTCTTATACCCTGGCTTAGTTTCCCTTAACATGGGATCAGGCTGCCTGTTGCTGTGGCGCCTGAATCCAGTCCGTTCTTTCCCTCTGCTGCTCCCCTTTCAGGGGCAAACTACTGGCATTGTCTGTCCTCATTCCGAAGAACAGTAAGCCATTAGTGATGGATGGTGAAGAGGTGGCTAGCCTGGTGTCCTTTTCCGTGTTTCTGTTCATACCGACTTAAATATATTAATGTGCTCCGTTGACATTCTTCAACTTTTTTTTTGAAACTATACAGCTTTCTAGTGATTTCTGTCATTTAATTCTCTGCAGCCATTTCTTAGCTTGTCTTTCTCCATCCATGATTTACTCCACACATCCTCTCCTTCTGGTGCCCCCTTTTGCCAGAGTCCCAGGATTTTTTTCTCTCCTTTCTTCCTTCCTTCTTCCTTTCTTCTTTCCTTCCTTTTTTTATTAAATCTCCATAGTAAATATTTGAGAGCCATAAAATCTCTTAATACACTGTAGAGCTCTAAGCACTGGACAGTGGAGAGGTGGGTGTGGCTTAGTGGTATATTCCACTCCTATCTATCCAGCAGGCCTAGTGCTTAGTTGGCCTGTAGGCATGAGGTTGAATATTCAGTTTAGATTTCTCCTAGAGGCCTACAAATGCCCCTCCCTGTTTACACCTTTTCTCTTCTGAGGCAAATTCCTGTGAGACCTTAATTTCTGCAAGAGTAGTATTTTTCATCTTTAGAGTTTATAATTTTTTATATGTTTAGATGCTAATACAATGTAGATGGTGTTTATTTATAGCCAAGCCACAGGACAGTAAGAACATTTAACTTTGAGGACATAATGTCTTTTCAGTTTTCTTGTTTTATTTTCTTTCTTTCATTTTGTTTTTTGTTTGTTCTTTGCCTAACTCATTTGCATATTTAAAGTTACTTTGCTTATTATACAATTATAAGAATAATTTTTGGTACAAAAATAATGTAGTATTAATTCCTTGTTAGCAGAGTTCCTGAACCTGGGTAAGTCCCAGCTGTGGCTCTTGTTTGGCTGGACTTGCCTAACTTTAGCTTCTGAAGACCTGGTGAGGCCTTCACAGTCCTTCCTCCTGGTCCCCTCAGCTGCTTTTCTGTTCCTCATTGTTCTGATTTTAGAAGGATGGCTTCTACACCCGGTTATGGCTTAGGTTAAAACTGTATCATTTTTACCAAGATCCATGTTTTTACAGCTTTAAGACTGTGTTTATTATTAGCTAGTAAGGTTAATATGACCCTTTAATTTCCATGGGGGCAGTAATTTTGAAAAGAATCAGCAAATCAAAGTCACTGCCTAGAAATTCTGATTTGCTGTGGCGTTCTTTATTTTGTAAGTACAGTAATTACTACTAATGCTTAGTACTGGGGCCACAACTGGGATTCTGCAGTAAAGTCAGATAATGTTTGTTGAATTCAATTAAAAGTCTCAGACAAAGACAGCCTTACCACAGACACAGATTATAGATTTGCTGATAAGCCCTTGAACAATTGAGCAAATAGTTGTATACTAAAACACAAAGGGTATGGCTGCTGCGTGTGTGCCTAGAATGTAGGGTGGGGTCAGCAGAGTTTCTGGCTGTGGCTGTGAAATGCTGACCATCTTTGGTTCTTACATAGAACATTTGTGTCTCTCTGTAGGGTATATTACAGTAAGTGGTGAATTCTCTTTTCATATGAATTAGCACCTTTAAAAAGGTGGCTCTCGTGGCTCATATGAGGAGTACGGAGTTCATTCTTCTGAGCATTGACAACATGGTATAACTTCATCCAGATACCACTTTTTACATGGGCAATTTTGAAAAAAAAAAAAAATAACCAGAATTATTTGGAACTCTGGGCTTATCGATTTAACAAACAGGTTTGATTTTAAACCTTTATGGTGATTAAACCTTTATTGGTGATTGGTATTTTTCAGTGGAAAGAGCTTTGTTTGGATTTTTTTTAAAAATATGAATTGTTTCCTGTGGATATTTAAATGTGTATTGAGAGCCGGCTTTTGCACACACAAGCATGTATGTATCTTTCAGTGGTCATACTTTAAAAAAAAACACACACAAGCACGCGCCCACACGCAGCTGCATTTAGTTCAGTGATTAGACATTCATATGAATGCATGTAGTGTGTTTATTTCAGAGTGTATGCATTTCAATAAAAGCAGGTGCAGAGTGAGAGTAGGGTGTGAGCGTGCAGTACGAAAATACACATGCTGATGCATATGTAGCGAGAGCTCTGCAGTTGGACTGCACATCTCAAGTCAGTGTGCATTCACTGCAGCTCACTTCCAACCCTGGTGGGTTCAAACATTACTGTAAAACCTGTGAGTAGGAAGGCAACGTTCCGATCCAGGTAGGGAGAGGGCCTGCACCCTGCGCGGAGTGTGGGCAGACATTGGTGCAGTAGGGGCATGCTTAGGAAGGAACAACTTAAAACATCCTGAATTTCCTGTTTTAGCTATTGAGCTCCTCCCCATCATCTTAATAGGGCTTCCCAGATTAAACCATAACCCTCCCAAAACTGTCATGTACGATGTTGAGCACAAAGCCTACCATTTCTGAGAAGTTAAGGTGAAATTTATATAACGATTTGTTTAAAGCAATTCTCCTTTTCTGAATGATAGGCATATGTTATTTAATTGCTACTGAAGACAGTAGCTTTTAGCATATGCCATCCATTCAGTTCTGTCTATGTCATATCTTTTTAATGGAAAGCTATGGCCAGAAGTGAACGCCAGTGCTTCAAAACTTAACACTTTTAAGTTCACCTCTCTCTGATACTGTCAATTTAAAGGCTGTGATACAAGAAAATGTATTTCTTCAAAAACTTAAATTTCTTCAAAAACTTAAATAAAACCCAGAAGTTAGCTCTGATCCTGTGCACTGGCTTTCCCACGGCTTTCCTCTCCCTTCCGTCTTTGGCACACTTTATTTTCCAGTAAAATAAAGAATTAAGATGGATTATTCAAAACTGATAACAGTAATGGACCATCATGTAATGTTTTGTTGAGTTTGAGTTCTGTGAATTCGTGGTGGAGAGAGATTCACCTGCTTAAGTATAACAAAATCACTGCTGCCTTCCTATCATTCTTCAGTGTAATTTTAGAAAAGTTCACTATCCATAGCACTGTTGAATACAAGGGAGAAAGGTACCATTGCCTGCTGTGATAGCTCTCGATGAGCCTACCAAGGGGCAGAGATGAACGCATCTACTTACAGCTTGCTTGGAGGGAAGCCATGAGCAGGTGGAGTTGGAAAACAGTCTTTCACCTGGACACGCGGTCAAGAACTCACCTAACAGGCCAGGAGCCTGGAGGATAGTCTGTCTTTCTCTTTAGGAGGGAGGGTTCCTCAAATCTTTTTTTTTTTTTTTTTTTTTTTTTTTTTTTTTTTTT
>NW_022196909.1:66684533-66700943 GCF_008632895.1 Mastomys coucha | reverse complement strand
TTTTGTTTTGTTTCTGAGTGCTTTGAAGTTCCACAGAGCTGATAAAATCTATTTTAATCAGTGATTATGTTCAAAGCGGAGACAAACTGGAGGCCAGACAGGCTTTCTGTTCACATTGGCCGTCCCTTTAACTTATCTGCTGTTTTAAAGAATTTATAATGAGCTTTTGGAAGTACTGATAATATTTATTGGAGGTTTTCTATCTTTTGCTTTCACTAATGAATTTTACTTGTAATAACTTGTGTAACTCTTTCTCAGAATGTAAAAAAGAGAGATTTAGGAATTTATCAGTAAATGTATTCTTTAATTGAAAAAAGTCAGGGCTCTCCCTTAGCCACTAAGTAATGACAAAGCAGAATAATTTTATGTTTTCACACATATAACACACGTCTAATTATTTGTACAATCTGACGTCCCAATGAATGCCAGGTTCTTATTTCTACTGAGAATAATATTTGTGACTTGTTGGGAACCCCTTTCGTAGCATGCATGTCTGTTCTTTTACTTCTTTTTTAGAAACAAGATTACTGATTTTACCTAATTTAGTTCAGTGAATTTATTGAGGCACCTATGGGACACAGATTGGCTGTACTTTAATTTGGTACTTCAGCTGGTACTGTAATGTGACAGGGTGCGTGACCTTTACGTACTGTTTCTTTAGTATGCTGGATTGTTGGTTATGATGTCTGGATCAGTCAGTCTTGAGAAATTAATACTAATGGCCTTAACCTTACCTGGCAAGACTATACACTATATTTGACCTATATAAACTGGCAAAAGGGACCATACTGAATTCATCAGTCATTCAAACTACAACTGGAACAGGACCCAGACTGTCACTCTAGTGGCTGCATCCTAACAGCAGCCACTTGCATCCAGATTATTCTACATTACTCTTAAGTAATTTTAAAAAAATTAACACTAATCATATGATTTCTAACAATATTTTCAGGCATTTCCACCAGGGGGCACTCCCCTCATTGAAAGCTCTGGGCCAAAAAGAAAAAAAAAAGTTTGTGAAACACAGTAGATTGTCTACACTGGCTGCTTTGGAGCTCCTTGGATGTGTGGGGTTTGGAACACTGTCTTGGCACACTCCAGGCAGGAAACCTGCCTTCACTCAAAGGGAAGAGTGTGTCTGGGGAAAGGGCCCTGCAGAGGCAGCACTCCTGTGCTTAAAAGGGAAGCTCTGCTGACTTCAGATCCTCACCCAAGTGACGATGTCTTATGACTTAGCCACACGCCTGATTAGTCTTCTGTTAACAAGACTTGAAAAGAAGTGTTTCTGTGTTTTCCATGGGTTTGACTTTCTTACTATGCTTCTGCCATGGACCATTCTTAGTAGAGATATATAAAATATTGCTTTGTCATTTTGAGATTGTTAGATGTCTAGTATCAAGAGCGCTGATGTACAGAAACCCTATCTACAGGGTATCGGTTGCCCTGATTTGTATCTTTAATTTACTGACTAGTTAGTAGCATCCTGCAGAGTGACTTTTCACAGGGCCAAGCCACCGAGTGCCTTGGCTGAAGGAGCCATGGCCTTGGCTCCTTCGTAACATTAGTCATAGCTTACAGTGACCATTTGAATGTATTCTAATGTTTCCTTTTTCATCTCTGTAGTCTATATACATATATTATTTTAGTCCTTATCAAAAACTTAAGCATAAGGCAATGACAAAACTAACTATACTGTTATCCTTGAGGATTTCATGGCATTTTATACATTATATGCATTCCTATGCAATTGCTATATATTGCTTTACCAGCCATGTTTTTGTCTGTTCCATGTATGTATGTATGTATGTATTTATGTATGTATGCATGTTTTTGAGACTAGGTCTTACTGTGTAGTCTGGCTGGCCTTAAGCATGATCTTACTGTTTCAGCCTTCTTTGTACTGGAACTACAGGTATGGTACCATGCCTTGTTTTCAAGTAGTTTTTGTTTGTCAGTTTTTTAAGTATATAACATTTTGTGGGAGCAGTGGCATAGACTTTCTGTGTGACGTGTCTGTTTATTTCCATAAGAGACATCAGAAATAGTCTGATTAGTTGGCCTAGTGTGGGTTAAGGAGCTGGAGGATTGACTGCCTGTTGGAATCTGAGGTCAGTTGACAGAATGTTCTGTTCTCAGTAGACACAGTTGCAGTTACTAGTTAGTATCATGGCCAAAAGGACAAATGCCTCAATTCTTAAGTAACATTTCTTATGAGAGTCCAGACATAAATCCAGGCTTTGGTTGCAATAAACCAACTGAGAGATTTATTTGTGACTAACTCAGTTCCCCAGAGCTTGGTAGAAATGTCTTCCCTCCTTAAGAATTAGCTTATAGTCTACAGCCATATCATTCTGAACGTGCCCGATCTCACCTGATCTCGGAAGCTAAGCAGGGTCGGGCCTGGTTAGTACTTGGATGGGAGACTGCCTGGGAATACCGGGTGCTGTAGGCTAGTATAAAAAAAATAATAATAGTAATAAAATAAAATAATAATAATAATAAAAAGAATTAGCTTATAAATCAAATGATGTATTTTAAAGGGATAGTGTTCTCTTATCTGTAATAAGTACTGTATCAGTGTATCAGGCAGCATGATACACTGATGAGAAATTGAAACGATCTCCAAGAGTTAAAACTTTGGGCGGGCAGTGGTGGCACATGCCTTTAATCTCAGCACTTGGAAGGCAGAGACAAACGAATTTCTGAGTTGGAGGCCAGCCTGGTCTACAGAGTGAGTTCTAGGACAGCCAGGGCTACACAGAGAAACCCTGTGTCCAAAAACAAAACAAAGCAAAACAAAAAACAAAAAAACAAAAAAACAAAACAAAACAAAAAAACCCAAACCAAAACCCTTTGGGGAGTCTATTTTGCCTTCTCTCACTCAAAGATACACCTTTGACCATTTCTTTAGGGTTTAGGTAGAGGTAGATTTCAAATTATGCAAAAATCTGAATGTAATTTTGCCACTATAACTATAACTGATGTAACTGTACTATGATAATATGTCTAAGTAAAGGAAGCAGGCTACAGATTGAAGGTCGCTTCTAAGTCTTATCATGGAGACAGCACAGCCTTTGCTGTTCTTGGACTTCATACTCTGCAACTATATCAGGAGGAAATCACCCATTTAAAAAAATAACCCCCCCCCCCCAAAGAAGAACAAAAGCGTTCTTCTAATACTGAGTTGTTGAGGGAAGAAAAGCACCTGAAGAGAGTTTCTAGAAGTTTGCAAGCTTCTGCAGTTGCTAATAGTGAGTTTTAGTTTTCAAGAGATTTGATGATACTCTTCAGTATGCCAAATTCTGGGATAGGTTTTTACAGTGTGGAAGAGGAGTTAAATATTTCAGATATGACCTGTGGCTTTTGAACTGCAAAGTTTTCAACCTGTTACCTATGGGTATAGCATAGAACGTTTTATAATTGCCTATGGTCCATTCCCTTTAAACAGCAAATTCAAATGACTACCTGTGACACTTTGTAAATTGAAGATTAAGGAATAACAAAATATCGTCTGTATAAACAAAAGTTTTATTGGTCTTCACTGTGCTGCAGCTTGTTTTCTGGTGTCTTCCTCAAATGCTTGGCTCATTCCCTAGAACTAGCCTTGTGCATTAACATGTTGAGCTGCTGGTTGCCCTGTGTCTTTGTCTGGAAGTTTGAGAACTAGACAATTCGGTGCTGCTCTGCTACGGGGGGATTTTACTTATTCTTAACTTCTCACTACCATCTCTCTGTGAAAGATTTCACGGCAAGTTAAGCTACTCAAAGGAATGAGCCCAATTAGGCTGGTTCAGTTTCTGCTATATGTAAAGCAGATGCTTAACAAAATCAAGGATACAATTGAGGCTCTCTTCTCCGCTGCTTCAGTTGTAGCTAATATATTCCTATATACAGACCTAAAGCCTCTGACTGCTCACTTTCTAAAGGGTAAGGCAGAGGCGGGGATACCCAGAACACCCTCGAGCCCCTGCTGAATCAAGGAGCAACTTCACCTGGTATCTTTCTTCCCCTGCAGGGATTGCTTTCTGAAATCCTCCGAAAGGAAGAGGACCCCAAGACTGCATCCCAGTCTCTGCTGGTAAACCTTCGGGCTATGCAGAATTTCTTACAGTTGCCAGAAGCCGAAAGAGACCGGATATACCAGGATGAGAGGGAAAGGAGCTTGAACGCAGCTTCAGCCATGGGTCCTGCCCCGCTGCTGAGCACACCACCCAGCCGCCCTCCCCAGGTGCAGCCACCTCTTCCTTATAGTTCTTTCTTCTGCCCTAAGAAACATTTAATGACGACTCTCAGCAAGAAATTAGATAAATAAATACAGATGTTTAAAACTTCTGTAGATTTGCTTGAGCATTTCACCCTAGATCACTAATTCTGATGGAAAACAGCCCCGCTCCTCATTAGAGGAAAGAATACTGACTGTGTCGCTCTAAGTCTTTAGGTTCTTGAGGGTTGAAGAAACAACATACATACCTCCACTGCTGTTATTACAGAGGTACCTAGACACTGCAGAGCAGAAATAATAAGGCCTGGTTAATGTCACTAGCTTGAAGACTGCCATTTGAATAGTAAATAAAAAATAAGTAATTTCATTTATATTTATGCTTTCCAATATGGACTGCAGCTGGTACCAATTACATATCATCTCGTTCGTAATCTTTCATAATTAAGTTTAATACAATTCTTGAAGGCAGCTTTAAATGGGACTGATAAGGAATTCTATCCATATTCCCAGAAATGGGCACATTTTCTATTTCTTTATATTTTTCTACTTTTTAGTAAGGAAAAAAAGAATCTACCTGCTAGGTAACTTTGTGGTGTATTATTGTTTTAAATCAAATTTTAAAAGTATCCTTATAACTACTATAAAAAGTCAAGAAATAAACTTTCAGTTCAGACTGTTAGATGAAAGTTTGATAAATTTGATAAAATCCAACAACAAATATATTTTCTTCCATATTTAGTTTTTGGCAAATACGACCAACCTGTAAAACTAAAATAACTTTTAAAATTCTTTAAAAAGTTGAATACAGAACACAAAAATCAGAGTATTCATGAAATATATTGCCATAGTCAAACCATGTGTTGATAATTATTTCATCAATAATAAACAAAGAGTCCATCTATTTCTGAGTACAGAAGTATAGGAAAAGCCCATTCAATGGTAAGAAATGAAGCTGTCACAGGAGCTTCTTAAATGAGTACCAGACACACTCTTCAGCTATTTGTTGAAGGTCTTGAACTGTGGACATAATGTTCTAAAGTAATTATTTCTAAAATCCATTTTTAATGAAAATCAATCTGTCTTAATGCCTATAGGAGCAGACTGTGATAAGATAATGCTGTTCTGCAAGAGAGAAGGGTTACTGTGTTCATACACAGCCTGCCTGCCTACACATAGCTATTGAGTTGGATTGGTAACCTTGTCTATAAAAGATCTCCTAAGTAGAGAGTTAGGAACTCTACGTATGTATGACTTGTATAGGTGATTAATAAGGAAATATAAAGCTTTCAGGGTAACACAGCCTTACTTGTACAGTTGCCATTCAGAAAGAGTTTCCATACCTACATCCATTAGCCCAGCTTTACTCTTTCTTCTTCTGAGTTGTTTAAATTCTGTTTCTAATCACAATATGAATTTAAGCATGGGACAGGTTCTCTTTTTAATCTGCCCAATTATTTAATTTAATGCTTATACAAGTTTCATTTTCTAGGATTTGGGAGATTTTATTTGTTTTCTAAATATGATCCTTAATCATTGAGGGTTGTCTTAGCCAAAGTTGTATTAGTTCTTAAGTAATAATGTTCATACACTCTGAAGATACTATTCAATAGCTGCCCTGTGTGTTATTTACTAAGGCACTGTATGTCAGATTTTGTGAGCCAGAAGACTTCATCCTAAGTTACAAGTTTCTTGTTTGAGACACCTTTTGCTGTATTAGTTTGTTCTCAAAGGGCATTAAGGCCAACCAAGCTTGTAGTTAGGTTATTCAGCCCATGGTGAACATAAAACATGGAAGCCACTGTAGCTCCTTCGTGAGATGCTTCCAGATTTCTCCTAGATGCTTTTATTGGCTTTCTAACCACATCCAGAGGTGATTGTCTGATACATGTAGGCCCATGTGTCTTATTTGTTCCTCAGGGAATTCATTTGCATTGCGCAGTATTATAACAGTGCTCACTGCCAATCAGTTACATTCTACCCTCTAAAGAGCACATTAAATGTTAAGAAATTCTCGATCTGTTGTCTCACTGTAAAATGAAGAAAGTTGGGGAGAGCATGCTCTTAAGCTTTTTGAGTTAGAACTGTTTTGAATCAGCAGTTGAAGTTAAACTAGAACCCTCAAGAGAGGTTGTCATATGCTTACTGCAGGTAACTAAACTGCCAAGAAAGGGCGGGGCGCACCATGGAAACAGCCAGCCTCCAAAGCTGTCGTTAGTTTTGTACATTACCAGAGAAAAATCTTTGCAACATCACTATGCAAAATAAAGAAATTTGAAACCTGTTTTGAGACAAATTTTGGGTTTAGACTTGAACTCTGATTCTTTCTGATGAAAACCACAAATAAAAGCATCAAGTGGACAAGTGGCAGACATCCTTAGACACCCAAGACACTTTTAAGTATGGGAGACTGGAATCTCTTCAGCATGAACGTGTGTACTTTACACATTGAAAGCTTGTGCAGTATTCCTTGGGCATCATAGACCAAGGACTGTCTAAACTGTTGAGGAACTTAGATTTTAAGTCATCTATCCATTAGACCTACTTACACACACACACAGAGAGAGAGAGAGAGAGAGAGACAGAGAGAGAGAGAGAGAGAGAGAGAGAGAGTCAGTCACTGGGCAGGGGTGGCGCACGCCTTTAATCCTAGCACCTGGGAGGCAGAGGCAGGTGCATTTCTGAGTTCAAGGTCAGCCTGGTCTACAGAGTGAGTTCCAGGACAGCCAGGGCTACGCAGAGAAACTCTGTCTCAAAAAACTAAAAAAAAAACAAAAAAAAAAACAAAAAAAAAAAACAAAAAAAAGGGTGGGTTCAGAAAGATGTCCTTCAAGTAAGCACCTTACTGAGGGACAGCCCAGTTGCATAAACAGCATAGCTTCTGCGGATGGATCCAGCAAAGCTGCTGTGCGCCCAGGGCAGACCTGTTTTGGGTAATGAAGCAGAGGTAACCATGAACTGTCATTGTCCTCAGCCTGCAGTGGGACGCTTTCGGCTAAACCTAATTGTCAAAAGCATATTTTCATAAATCCCATGCTGTAGTTCATAATGCAGTTGATAATGGCTCACAGTTTTCTAAGTACCTTCCCATACATTCATTGAATCCTAATACCAACCTCTTGTTAGGAGAAAAATGAAAAACCCAAGTGAATGTTTTAATTAAAGTTTTCAAATCCTAATTAGATTTGTTGCAGTTTTCCTTTACTGCAAGATGTCTCAAAACACAGTTTTTAGGAAAAGGGTGAAAGTCAGAGAAAATGGGAATCTGTGTATTAGACTAGGAGGAATGTTCAAGAACATTGCCTGGAAACACCAAATTAAATATTTGACAAATGACCCATTTGGAATGACTTTGCACAATGATATTTCTGGTATTATGAAGAAAACTCACCTTCAAAACTTTAATCATAAAGAAAATATCTTGGTCTGTCTTCCAGATTTGTTTTCTGACTGCACTGCACAAAGTGGCCTAATGAGAACATTAATGATTTGTCCTGCAGAACAGATGGGCTTAAACTAGTGCCTTCTACTCGAGGTGTTCCCTTGTGTTGTTATTTGTGTAGTTTTATACCCATTGATTTCTGGAGTCAATTTCCCAACTTTAACTTCTATGAGAACTGTTTCACAAGTTGTGATTTTTAAATGAATTTTATAGTTCTTTTAAGCTTTATGTCTTCCGCATCTCTTGCTGGGATTACTTAGCTTCTTTCTAACTGAGGTGTGATATTTCCTAGACATGTATTAGAAGATGTACCAAGTCCACATAAGGACTATGTAATTAATGTGGCCCTGTGTAAGTCTACCTTTTCACAGCAGATCCCTCCATGGTTCAATGAAGTGCAGGTTCATCTTGAGTCGGGTTCAGTTCCAGGCACTCACTTAACACTTGAGAAAGTGTTACTTGTTGTAGTTTCCTTGGAAAACCTTAACTTTTACATATTTGTGGAATGTTTTCTGTTAACAGTTGTATTTTATAGAGTATGGCTATTTCAGGTCTAGATTTGGAAAGTAATATTGTTCCTATGAGAGAGAGTCAGGTCTAAAAAGTTCAAACCACAGTGCTAAAGGCATTGTTACATAGAACTATTTTTCATCACCTCTAAATAGGCCCACAAAGTTATTAAGAAGAGGTAATTGTTATACCTTGGAAAATAAATTTAGATTAGATTTTTTAATGTTAATTATGAAACCATTAGCTTCTCAAACTTGGAATTTAATGGGTAAGTGTAGCAAAGGGCTGCTGCAAGGCAGGCCCAGTTCTTGATCACTAAGAACATTTCTAACTAACAAGACCCCACAGAAGAACACACAACTCCGAAGCAGACGTCAGGAAACTGGGGTCTAGAGCTCAGCCTGGAGCAGAAGGCAACATTGGAACAACTTCTCCAGTTTTAGAGTAGTTGTAGTTCAAGAAGTTGATGCACACTCACACAAACCAGCCAATAAATATCACCCTCTATTCTCAAAATTAGTTGAAGAGCGTAAAACTTTAATTTTGTGTATGTAAAAGCCATATGCTTGTAGGCAGCTTTGTCTGTGTCAGGTAAAGCTCGTTCACCACCCATAACAAAGGGGGATCACCACCCATAACAAAGGGGTGTTAGTCTCAGAAGCCTGAACGTGTGATCTGAGACGCTTAGCAATCGGTGAAGTAGAATTTTCATATAAAACGTGTGTTCTCCTGCACAGTTTTAGTGCCATGAAAAGTAGATCACAGCCTGTCCCCTACACGGGAGGGGACATAGAAGCTCCCATTCCTAACTACTTCCCTGGCGCCACTGTAATGATGGAGGAGTAGGTCCTACCTTGATAAAAGCTGTTCCAGTTGTAACTGCATTTATTTTACCTCCTATGCTATTTGTGGAGAGTGAAGAGTAGTTTGTTTTGCCTGGGATGAACTACTTTATGAATTTTAATGGATGATATAATATTAAAAGCTAAACCAGGATTAAAGAAGATTTTTTTTGTACTAAGCAAAAATAGTACTTAGTAGAGAGAAGGAGAAAAGATTTTTGTTTCCATTTTTTACCTGGGGAAAAATTCAGCTTTCGTATTTTTGAAAAGCTGCCCAAGTCGGTTTCCCTTAAGCAATCGCTTGTGTTTAGGAAAAATGTGGTTCTAGAATTCTAATGGCTTATCTGTGATAAGATGCATATCTGGGCCAGCAAGAGGAGCTTTGCTAAATACTTTTAAACTGAATAATGCAGCCAGGTACTAACTGTATATTTTTAAAGACTTTCTCCACATACTTTTCCTTTAATGCCTCTTTTTTTTTCCTTTTATCTCCACCCCCCCTCCTCCCAAGTCCCCAACAGACCAGGAAGCAACTATCAGCTTGGCTTTTGTGATTTCGGATTCTTGCTTCTTGGTTCAAGTTGTAACTGCTTTATAGAAAACTTAAAGAAATTTTTAGAAACAGAATCTTAGCAACTTAAGCTCCCCAATTTAATTTTTACAAAAGAATGAGAATTGTTAAGACCAGGAGAAATCCCAACTTTCTTCAAACCAGAGCTATTGCTACACAGATTGTACCATGAAACTGTTTCTTCCAGTGTGCTGGACTTTGGGGCCCCCATTTCCATAACATTCAATTTTCAAAGCAATTGAAATGGCTTTTCTCTTTCATTAAAGCAGTGAGAAAAATAGGTATTAGAAGGGACCCCATGGGGTGATCAAATCTACCCTTCTGCCTCAGAGCAAGACCACCCCAGAGCAAAGTTTGAAATCTCACAAAAGCAACTTTGTAGGCAATTTATGGTAATGTGTTAACTCTTCTGGCTCCTAAAGTGCTGGTTAGCAGATTATGGCTTCAAAGCCCCGTGGGTTTCTAGTGGCCTCCAATCTTAATGTACCCCTTGCTGGATATACCCAGAGCTGGAAAAGGAGCCCTGAGTCTCTTGCCACTCCCACTGAGACCAGGTGACAGTTTTGCCTAGCCCTACTTGCAGCCAGCCATTTTACAGTCTCATGTTTTCCTTCTGCTGCTGGAGCTGGGTCCTTGTCTCCTGGAGATAAGTCAGGGAAAAATGACTTTACTTACAGGTTAGAAGTTAGAAGGATTCATCAGAAGGTATATTTCACAAGGGACTTACATGTATTTCAAAAACCTTAATCCCCTTCTGGGGTAACCTCGATCACTTTCATGGAAAGTGTTTTGAGGACAGAAGTAAAAACAGCATGAAGCACTACAGTTAGACATTTATTATCTGTGCACTTAGCCTAGCATGAGCTTCATTTTTCTGTTGCTCAAAGTTTATTTGCAAGTTGGTATGTTTCTAGAGAAACCTTGGTGTCCAAAGGACACTAAGAATGAGCTCCTTCCTCCTTTGGCTGTGAGAAGAACGATCCTGTCTCCGGACTAAGATTTCAACTGCAGTTTTGCCAGTTAACCTAGGAAAACTTTAGCTTTCAGTTTATGTGAAGACTATCAAGACTGCTCCGTATAATTGCATGAAAAAAAATGAAAATTGGAATTAAAAATAATAATAGTATCAGATTTTAAGGTTGTGATTTGATTTTCAACCCCCTAATCTTTGTTGGTAAGGGACACTTTTCTTTAGCCATCCCTGCTGACCTCTGTTATCAAAGGCTTGGCACAAATTTTTGAGTGATTATACATTTTGAATATATTTTTGGAATTCACTGATGGTTTATTTTGTGTAACTTACAGAAATGTTCAATCATATTTTAAGAAATGTCCTATTGTCTAGTTCTCTTAAGTCAGAAGGAAGTCATTGTATGCCAGAATGCCAGGAAATGGTGAATAAGCAGGCAGAGCAGCCTGGACAGCATGTGTGTACTGCCTTTATGATAACTGAGCAAGGCTTTCTACCTGTTTCATGGATGGGTAGAAGATTTAAATATGCAGTTCCATAAATGGCTTTATTATGGAAGATTTTAAAATGAAACATAGAGGGAAAGGCATTTAAAAAAAAAAAGTCTGAAATTAAAAAGGCCGTAGTATATAACAGCGATCAGTGAGGTAACTGTCTATTAGGCACCGGGTACCCAGCAAAGACGCAGTGCTGTGCATTATGATTTTAATTGTGAATTTCCTTTGTTAGGGCTGAAATGGGAGATAATTGTGAGACAATTAGTTTAGTGTTTTCAAGTCCTTGAATCTCCACTCTTTTCCAGAAAACTTACTTTATGGCGTTATTTTTCCTGGTTTTCATCAGGCAGTTGCTGTCACATTACAGATGCAATCACCTGTGACAGTGTGACTTCCTTAACTTAAGCTATCTGATCTCAGGGCAATAGCTAATGTTGAATGAGCGCACTGTTGATCACCTTGATCATAAAAGGAGTAACACTGCCCAGCTTGGAGGCCAGGCCTGGGAAGCTCGGAATCAATTTGGCTAATGAAAAATGACAGCTACGCTCAAAATGTTTTGTAGGTGAAAACAGCCAACCTTGCCACTGAGAGAAATGGGAAGCCGGAGAACAATACTATGAACATTAATGCCTCCATTTATGATGAGATTCAGCAGGAAATGAAGCGTGCTAAAGTGTCCCAAGCACTGTTTGCGAAGGTTGCTGCCACAAAGAGCCAGGTAAGAGCCTCTGACAGGCAGGCACTCGAATGCTCATCTGTGACGCCTGTGGCACAGCCAGTGAAAGCTGGGTCTGCTCCCAGTGCTGCTTGTCATCATGGAGAGGCTGCAGCCTCTAGTACTATGTAGAGAACTAACTCTCTTGAGCAGTACCTTTGAGCTGTAGGCTCCCTAGGCTCCTGGACTGAGGATCCCTTGTGGTATTCTCTGGGTCAGTCAGCTTTCAGAAGTGAACTGTCACGTGAACGGTTTACTAGGCTAGTATACAATGGCACATGTAACATAACAGAAGCCACATACTGTGGCTTTGTCAGTCCTCAGATGACCTTCAGTTTTCATCCTAAAATCACCACACAACTTTTTTTGCAACTAGTCTACCTGCAGCTATTCCATAGTTACTAAAACAAATCCCATACCCCATTGCATATTAGTGATTTTAGTTTTTCCATAGTTGTACACAAGGCGAATTGAATTACACTCAGAAAACCTGACCAGTTCTGATGACTGCCTGGAGTTAAACTGGCAGTCAAAGATCTCTTCAATGTACTTCAGAAACAACAGCTAGTTCATTCAGCTTATTACCAGTATGACTCTCATATGTCGGTAATTGTTCACTAGAATCATCTGATAGAAAAAGCTCATGATTATCTATTAGCCCTTCCTCAGAGCCATGAAGACTTTTTAAAGACAGAGTACAAAATTCCCTTCCCTTCCACAGAAGGACTCGGTAACATTGAGGTAGGGCTTAGAGGCACACAAGGGCTTGGGTGAGATTTGAATAACTTGAAATGTTACACAATTCTATTTTCATAATTGCTAAATGCTCTTTTGTAGAACACCCTAACCATTGTCAGTGTGTGATAAAATATACAATTGACACAGTAGTTACTGCATGATAAATTTATAACACAATACTTTTTGGCTTTTCCAAAAAATTTCCTCTGTCTGAATTAATAACAGTACTTAATGGGAGCTTTACTTTAGAAACATGTTGCTCCTGTTTAAGTTGTAGGCCGGATGAATACTTAAGGGATATCTTGGAAATGTTATATAAAAATGATTGAACTCAAGCTGTGGACTGTAAAAAATTATAGCTTTATAGGCCGCATGCCTGCCTACCCTTCAATCACTGTCAAAGTGATAATTTCTACAATAATATGTTTCTTTTATTGTGAGATTCTAAACATCAAGTACTGTTTAAACATTAAACTGAATTGTTTATGTTAGTGCTGTACTCAGCGTGTCATACATCGGGCCACCGTAATCTCTCATGGAATGTAAAATTCTGTCATGAATCATGGCTTGCATATCGGAAATTACTGTAATTTTGATTGGAAATTACAGGGCTCTTGAAATGTTTCTAATTATGATAGAATGTTAGAACCGCTTCAAACCTGTGTGCTTCTTCAGATGTCTTCATTTACATGCCAAGACTAGGAGTTAAGGAGAAATGTCCTGTTCACACTCTACCACCCCCCCCAACCCGGCACATCCTTGTTTTGACTACTTAGTCTAATTATGATGAGGATCTCTTATTTAAATATATATTATTTTGCCTTTCCTTCTGGTCCTACATCCCCCACCCGACCCTACGCCACTCCAGCCTGTTTAATTGCATAATAGACTGCCTTCCTGAAAGGGCTAGGCACTTTCTCCAAATCTTCAAAATGGAGGAGCTAGATATACATTATTATTATAATCAGGTCAGCCAGAAAACTAAACAAACAAAAATTCATATGAAAGCTTCTTAGTACCTGTCATCTAGTTGCCTGTCACCTGCCCTTTACCTTTTCCTATTGCCTTTCTATGCCTTTCTGACCAGAGCCCAGCCACCTGGGGCCTGGCTCTTAAGTGATAGCAGAGACTTCTCACCTTTGGGTTGAGTTACTGATTTAAGAATCACCAGGAAGCAACAGTTGGCTAATTCAGGTCTGTTTGGTGTTCTGTAGTGTTTTTAAACATTGCCACTTTTACCTTTGCCCTTTGCGGAACCGCAGTTCTACATTTTGACAATGTTGATGGACAGCTTCTAAGTATCTCCCATCTCTCTGTATTCCAAGTACACCCCAAACTTCTACTCTCCTCTGTTAGTGATTGAAGAAACTCCAAGGAACCCATTGGAAGCTGTAGGCCAAGTGGACATGTGTCTCTTATCCCCTTGAATAGCTAGTTATTCACAATTGCTATTGTAGTCTACTTTTGTTTTTAGATTTTTTTTTTATTTATTATATGTAAGTACACTACAGCTGTCTTCAGACACTCCAGAACAGGGAGTCCAAGTGAGCCACCATGTGGTTGCTGGGATTTGAACTCAGGATCCTCGGTAACCGCTGAGCCATCTCTCCAGCCCTGTATTCTCTTCCTTATAGCATTTCTGTAGGTTTTTTCTTGCTTATTTAGTTAGACATTATATTGCCCTTTGTGTGAAAACACATGCAGATATCGAGAGGAATTACCTGGGAGTAAGTCCAGAGCCGGTATCATACAGGCAATCTAACCAACAAAGGTAGCCTGTCCTCGTGTCTCCTAAAGGAAATAGAAAGCTAATGAGAAGTCTTCAAACTGACCTTTACATGGTAAAATGTGTGACTTCTAAGACAGCTGTTTGCACTTCACATAAGTGAGCTGGGGCTCATCAGAGGGGAGTAGCATTCCTCCAGGTGGGGGGTATAGAAAATATAGTATATACATATGACCCTTTAACTTACAGAACACTATACATAAATGGACTGCATTTCCTAATGTGCTCAATAAGTGATTCAGTCCTCTCCATGCAGAGCAGTGATTGATTTATCATGTGTTTATGGATCAGAATACCTTCCATTTTAAAAGGTAAAGGATGTGCCACAAGTGACTGATACATGGAGTATTTTCTGTACAAGGAGCCTGCCCATGTTGAGTCTGCCTTTTAGCCTGTTCTACATCAACTCGTCCTTTTGATGAATAATAGAAATGAGATTGTTTTAACTCTAAAGGAAATGACTAAATGAAATATGCAAGGGAAAACTGAAGGTAGGCTACTTTTGTGCTTGGTTACAAAAGCAGGCTAATGCAAACTTGCAAAAGATGATGGGCTTTGAACATGAAGCGAATAGCTACCAGTGAATACATTTTCTATTTCAAATAAGCAGCGGCTTGTCCAGGTGAGTCAGATTAGAATTTTATCAAATGTTTAGTCTGATAACATTCAAGTTATGATGGGAGCAGGATTTGCTAATTTCACTGTTTTAAAAAAATTAGTTGATTTGGGTAATAACCATTCCTGTGTCAAGGCTTCGTTACCGTTCATCGGCTTCAATGTTTTCATCTGGGAGATGGAAGTGGAGGTTTTTCCTTAATAGTGGCAGATGTTGGAATCTAATTTTATTCTACAGCAAACCCCTCGAGAGCTTTGAGACTTCAGGTGTGTGTCCAGCAAGGGGACATTAACTGCACCACAGGCCTTGCCTTGTACATGCAGTTTTTACATTGATTTTTGTGTTTGTGGAGTGGAGTCTGCAGACCCAGCTGCATGGGCAGAGTCGAGGGCGTTCGCCGTGTCTCCATTCATGTTAGCAAATGACTGCCCTCACTTGCTTCTCAGAGCAGGGTATTTCTTCTAAGTGCGGTAGGAGGCTGCTGCGATTGCATCTGACTGAACAGACTTTCAATGTAATCCTTTTTAGGGTCTGCAAGGGAGATGACTCTGTCTACCATGGTTTGGACCTGGATTAATAAGTAGAGTTTAATTTTTAAACACAGTTTTTAGAAAGAGCTCTTTTTTTTTTTTTTTTTTTTTTTTTTTACTTAAAAGTATAATGACTTGTAGAATAGACCAGATAATTTAAAGCCATTTTTGTTTCTCCTTTCAATTTCAGACACTTCTGTCTGTGAGGTGCAGGGCTGTAGTGGGAAAGAGAGAGGGAGTCAGGACTGTAGTGGGAGAGAGAGAGGGAGTCAGGGCTGTAGTGGGAGAGAGAGAGGAAGTCAGGGCTGTAGTGGGAGAGAGAGAGGGAGTCAGGGCTGTAGTGAGAGAGCTCCAGAGTCAGGGAGAGGGGGAACAGATCTCCAGTCTTCCTTTGGTCCTAGGTTTAAAAAATTTAAGCATTGCTCTTATTTATAAGTTGGGTTAGTTGAGATGTCTTAAATACAATTAAGCTGTCACAAATCGGGTCGGGGCAAGCTAGAAGTAGAGCTAAAAATGTAGCATATAAAAGAATTGATAGTGGCAACACCTAGAGATAAACCAGGGAGCCTGTGACACCATATCGCAGCATGTTAGAGAAGGCATCGTTGGTTTTATTCAAGCAGAGTTGCACTCAGTGGAAGCTGGGTGCTAATTCATTCTTTTTGACTGTGCACGTCACAGACGCTGCTGTGGCACGATTTCACCTGTGCAGACTCCTATTTAAGGCACTCACTCAGGAGGCCCCGCAGACGTGTGAGTCACAGTTTCTCTTCTTTCTGGTGCCCCAGCCCTCAGCAGCAGTCTGAGAAGATCCCTGTGCTGTGTCCTCAGAGCCCGTCTCCTAGGTGTGCGCAAGTTCCTGGGTGGAGACTGTCCCTTTGTGAGCTGTACTTACCTAGTCCTTCCCAGCTGGGTAGAGCCAGACCTTGGTCATTGGGAACTCAGGCCTCTGTATCTGCTTGCTGAAGGAG
>NW_022196909.1:66677033-66679533 GCF_008632895.1 Mastomys coucha | reverse complement strand
CCTGTTTCCTTAGGCTACCAGATCCCACTGTTGAAAGAAAATACTTGTCTTTAGGATCTTGCTGGGTTCTGTTGGTGTGTGTGTGTGTGTGTGTGTGTGTGTGTGTGTGTGTGTGTGTGTGTGGTGTGTTAACAGGTCACAGATGAAGATCGGTGGCCATAACAACTTGTGCTTCATGCTACTCTCACTCGGTGCCCCATCCCTAGCCATTCTGCCAAGCTCTGCTCTAGGCTCTAGGCCCCACATGCATGCCACTGGGAAGATGGGTTCCCCTCAGTGCTTTTCCTACCTTCTCTCAGATTTAACTCTCCTGCTTTCATTTGTTTTGTTTTGTCTTTTCCTTGCTGAAGTCATTAATGTAACTCACACTTGCATTCTGAGCTGCAGGAATTGGAGGGCCCAGCACCTCATGGGAAAAGGGTGTGTAGCTATTTGGACACTCCCTGGGGATCGGAGAAACACCTACACATGAACTTCATCTTTCAAGGAAGAACCTGGAGACTTGAAGAGCTGTGGTTCAGTTTCCTTAGAGATTATTGTGCTGTGCGTTTCCCTGCGAGCTGTTCTACATCTGAGGCTCTGCAGTCTTCTTCAGGAAGTTAAATAGGTTGAGTTACATTATGTCTGATGTCCAGTGTAGAATCCAGTTATGTGTATTTGTGACTAGGCAGGTGTACAGTTTGAATGAGGATGCTGTTTTGATGGGCAGTACTACCTATGGGTAGTTGAGCTTGAGAATAAATCACACAAGAGGTAAGGCCTTGAGTACTGGAAAGGTTTTCTTTTAAGGGAATGTGCTATTTTGGGGTCTGAGGTCAAGGAGAATAATTTATGAGTGGCATTTGTTGTTGGCTTCCTGTGTCTGAACTCCATGTTGTGCGAATTGCAGTGAGCCCAGGATGGATGGCATCTTCATCGGAGACTTGTTAGGCATGAGTGAAAGCCCTGCCTTTCATTACGCAGCAGCTTGGCAGGGTCCAGGCAGGGTAGGGCAGAGGAGTTGGATTCAGTTTAAACCTGGGCTGGGCTTCCTTCCCTGTGCTGGGACAGTGACTGCCAGAGCGTTGGGCCTGGAATACTGTTAAGAGCTTCCTTGAGATTGTCAGTTTAGGTTTGTAACCAACATCTGAAAATCCACCTTAACTGCCTCTATTCTTTTGAATATTTTCTAGGAAAACAGGCACATTAAAAAATAGAAATCAGGATAGTGTGAGAAATCACAGGTTTGGGAGAGGTCAGGAAAGGAGAAAACACAGAAGAAAAAGGAACATGCAAGACTTACCTTGCATATCTGCAGGCATATGACTTGGAACATGGAGCATTTGTAATTGCTGAGAAGTGTCCCACCCCGAGTGGCTCCTTTGAATCTTTTACATTTCACTCCCAGCACCAAAGTGAGTACTCCTTATCTCGGGTGCTACTTGGTTACTGCACTGGAAGTTTGGTACTCCAAATGAAATGCAGATTAGGTGAAAATAAATTACTTTCAATAAGGTCAGGGAACTAAAGGCTGTATGTAAAATATAGATTCACAAACAAATGCTCTTAGGAAATCCAGCTTAGTCCATGCCAGGCTGTTACTGCCGAAATTGCCTTCTTTCTTCCTGGCTGGCAATTAATTTTTGTTTCTGGATTGGGGGAAGGGTAATAGCCTAATGCAGAATAATTTTATTTTAGTAATTTTGATTAAAGAAACTAAGTAACTTGGACCCTGGATAATCATAAAAACTAAAACCTTATCCATCAAACTGAATTTTTAGAGGTTGTGTTTTTGTTGCTGGGTAGATTTTACATTGATTAGTGTTGTGATATAGTTAAGAGGTAGTTGTGCGGTCAGTTATTTCCTACCCTCTGCCCCAATTTTCATGATAATTCTTCAAATTCTTCCCTTTTTCTATTGGACTAGTCTTCTGCCCTGTACTCTCGTCTGAAAGGCAAATATTGGATGTCCATTTGCTCCTTTAGAACTGACTGAGCAGATCCAGTGCCCATTTTGATAGTCAGCTTCCTGTCAATGATGTAGCTCCTGTCTTCCCTACCCACCCCGTATCCACACCCCCAAGTACCTCTGCCTTTGTTCAATCCCCTATGCTGCCTCGCCTGAGCCTGCCCTGCTCTCTTACCTCCTTCCATTTGGGAAACCCTAGTTAGAAAACCCAGCAGCAGGTCCACAGTTCTCAAAGGCTGCTCTCCCAGCCTTACCTTTAGAGTTACTCAGACTAAGGGATGAAGCTAGCCAGATTAGAATGCTGGTGCTCCATTTGGAATTTGTAAACTGATTCTTTATGTTTGTGGGGACAAACAGGAAACTAGTGTGCCATGTATACATTAGTGTAGCTGTCGTTGACATTGCTTAAGGCATAGCAATATCTTAGGGCTGAGCTTCAATAGAACTGAATTATATAAATCTGATAAAAATTCTCTCTCCTATTGGATTGACCCAAGGATCTGATGTTGTGGAAACTATTTAATCAACACCACCCTCCCCAACACACACACA
>NW_022196909.1:66668013-66677023 GCF_008632895.1 Mastomys coucha | reverse complement strand
ACACACACACACACGCACACACACGCACACATATTCAGAGGTACACCTCTGAAAGGCCTCTACTGGAATGCTGAGACACCTTGGTCTATAACCATCCTGCTAGGAGTAACTAACTTTAACTCTGCCCCACCTCTAAGAAACATGTTCCATTGGGGTTGGGGAAGGAAATTATTTCACAAATGCACAGAGAAAAAGGTTTTTGGTTTGCTGGGTTCTGTCTAGATTAATTATAAAAATAATATGAAGTATGTGAGTGTGTATTTGAGATGTGTATGTAGATGTACATTTAAGGTTGGGGGCACATCCTGTTCAGGGGGTCTTATCCTGTGTTCCACTCTTCCCAAGGGGACATTGGTTGAGAAGAAATGATTTATTTTGTGTGACTTCCTAATGGAAGGTGGTGTTTCATTCAGTTATTCATACCAGCAACAAATCCCAGCAACATTTGTGGTACAAATTTGCCATCAGCAAAAAAACATCTTTATAGCATATCGTGTCATGACAGAACTCTTGAAATACTGTTTTTCTTGATCATCACTAGGAATCTGCTGCTTTAAATTGGAGTTTGGTGTGTTAAATTAAACACATATACCTACGTGTGTGCATACACATTCACATACGCACAGGTACACACGCACACACCTTTTAATACATCAGAAATTTTTAATAGATTGCTTTAGACTGGTCCATTCCCACCTCTCTGTCTGAGTTCTCTATAAATGAATTATATATACCAGTGTAATTGGTTTTCTTTGTAATTTTATGTATTTATTTCAAACATATAAAAACCGTCCTCTGAAGAGGCATCCATGGGCTTTACCCAGACTGCCAGAGAGGCCTGTGGCACCAGAGAGATGAGGTCAGTGATAGATTGTGTAGAGGGAACAATGACATGTTTAACATATTAGCCTAGGAAGTTTTGAATTTACCTGGGAAACATTTTCTTCCAGTTTGTTTATTGCCCTCTGGTGTGCTTCTATTTCAAGGGCTTGTCACTCCAACGCATAGTAAGAGGGGGCCTGCAATAATTGTAGTAACATCTAAAACAAACCCCAAAACTGTACCAACAAACTTGTCTCTAGCTTCGATACCCACAGTGAGTACTGTACTTCATGAGAGAATGCCTTTGCTGCAGATAAAAAATTATTTATCAGTTAAGTTACAATTTTAATTACAGTGTCAACCTGAGGCCTGGATGGCTCTTACCTCATTGGATGAGTTGCGTTAGGAAAAACGAGTCCCTACAGTATGTGTGCTCATGTGTGCCCTTCCTCTGCGGAGTAGCAGTCTGGAAGGTGACCACGGTGAGAACCTGCAGATGGGTAGAGTGACCTGGGAGTAGACTCATAGAGACTTATATTTCTAAACAATATGGAACAGTGAGAGAGAGGAGACTTATTTCTAAACAATATGGAACAGTGAGAGGATGCTCAGAAGACAGAGCTCCTGCCAGTCTGTCTCTCAGGCATTTCTGCTTTGACTGTCCTCTATTGAGCTGTGCTTAGGTGAAGAATAATAGAAGTAGCCTGCACCTGGGCTTAATATTAATAATAACCTGGTGTGGCCATTATCACCACGACCCACATGGTATCTAGACATAGTCATGCTTTCTGTCTTTAATGGTTACTTGTGAATCACAGGATTTGATTCTCTCAAATTAGACAAACTTCTGCTAAACAGGTTTGCATAATGGAGGAGACTGTGGTTTGAGCTATGAGATGGGCTTACCAGCAAAGTCATAAGTAGGTTGGGGGCTCTTAATGACCCTGACAGTTGTCCCTCTTGGGGTCTGACTCCCACGACTCATAAATTCTAGATTGCCTTTTCTTAGCTTAAAACTTCTTTGTTCTTTCTCCTAGAACATCATAGAGGGAAGGTTTAAATTTTTAATTCCCTAATTCTAACTATGCATAATAGAAAGTATAGCTCATTTCTGGAGCTGTCTGCAGTACTGAAAAGGTTTATAGAAATCTGTTGAAAATGTAGTGTAGAAATATTTGTTTAAAATAATCTAATGGTACATTATCTGTGTAAGGCAGCAAGCTACCCTACCTGGTAAATCACCTAAAAGATTGCTTATTTTATGAAGTTTCATTTTTTAATTGTTTAATTATGAATTTTCACTTTTATAATTTTTCCCTCTCACACATGATATATGTCCATTATTAGCTTCATGCCTTTTGTAAGATTTTTCAGAATTTTCAATAGGAAAGAAGCACTGTGAAAATTTAATAATAGTAAGCAAGCACCACAGTAAGGATATCCAGTTTGTAAGTACATATGTGTTTGTTATATGTGTAAGTACATATGTGTTTGTTGTATGTGTAAGTACATATGTGTTTGTTGTATGTGTAAGTACGTATGTGTTTGTTGTATGTGTAAGTATGTATGTGTTTGTTGTATGTGTAAGTACGTATGTGTTTGCGTCAAGGTTTGGGGAAAGTCAGGCTTCCTAGATTCCTTTTGTAAGAGTACTCCGTACATCTACCCTAGGATCCTTTATCGATCCTCTCCCTCTGTGAGCCTAGGAAGCCAAATTCAGTTCAGCTTTTATTCCTTTTAAGTAAAGCATCTTTTCTGTAAATTTACACGGCTGAATTTTGCAGCCGTATGTTCTCACGGGAATAACAGAGTTGTGCGTTGCCTTTTACTGTTGCCCAGGTTGGGCCATTTTTATAACTTCACCTCACAATGTACTAGTACTTCTGTGTGTTTAATGAGTCCTCTAGCAAGTTTTTCCACTCAGCGAGGTGTGAGCCTTGGGGTAGTTCCAGGTCCCTTGAGAGGGGTGCAGAGAAGAGTTGCCTACTCACAGCTTTGTGTGTTCACATGTATTCGGGCTAAATGTAGCTCAGTAGGGCTGGGGGTGGGCTGGAATAAAAAGGAGCAAAGTCAGGGATTAAATTAATCAGGGGTTAAGACACAGAGTGCAAGACTGGAGGACCAGAGCAGTAGGTGTTGAAGAAATACAAGAGGCCTTCCTGAGGGCTAGAACTGACAGGAACTCACACTGGTTATGGAGGAGACAGACAAGAAAAATTAGATTTTTAATTAAAGCCATTTGCTTTGCATATTTTTATTACATCGTCACTACAGAAAAATCAGAAAATACAAGCATAAGGAAGAACATAAAAATATCCATAATCTCAATCACCTAGAGATATTCTGATTTAATATCCTGATTTAGGCTCTTTATCTACACAGGCATATACTTGTGTGCATATGTGTTTGTAGATGTATATGTGTGTGTTCTGTCCATTTACATATTGCAGCAGCCATCAATTTTCTATCAGCGAATTTAGGTTATTTCCAACTTTTTGCTGTCACGAATGATGTGAATGTAAACACTGTTGCAAAGAATTTTGTGTAGCTTTCATTGTCTTTTCTTTGGAATAAACATTGAAAAGTGATGTTACTGGCACAGAAAAGGCATTTATTTGTCTTTTAAGGATCATGGGCGGACATTTTTACCATCTGCATTTTCACCTTTCAGAAAGAGTGTCTGTTTTATGCTTCAGTAATCCCAGCCTCTGGGTGGAGTTGGTAGTAGAGCTGTAAACTGAGCTATGTGGTTTAGGCTGTAACTGGTTGTGAGGGGAATATGGTAACCCCACTATGCTCTTTGGCCACCTTAATGTGTTCCAGTCCCATAGGATGATGCACGTTTGATAGTGTCAGTAACAATATGTGACAGTAATGGTTGGCATGTTTCTGAGTACTGAGCCCCTTCCCTACATGTTCTGTTTTTAGTCTCTCTATATTGAATTGGGTGATAAAACTAGACTTCCTTTTGCAAAGGAGATATCTGGGGGGCTGAGGAAATTAAGAAATCTGCCCAAGGTTTCTCACCAGCTTCCTAGTAGACCTCAGAAGCATAGCATGTAGAAAGTAAGAGGTTACAGAGCTAAGTCATTTTCTCAAGCCAGTTGGGTAAGGGCCGCCGGAAGTTTCATCTACTCTGAAAGAAAGTGTGTTGCTTATTGTCTGCCCGGTACTTTGTTGATCCGTGTTGGGCTCCCCGCAGCCCATTGTTCTGCTTAGCCCCTTCGCTATGGGCCATTCTTCAAAGCCTGCCCATCATCTTTTTTCTTGCCTCCCTCACCCGATTGCCTTTTCCTCTCTGCTTTTGTCCTGCTTGGTGTCTGCGCCTTGTTGACCTTTGTCTTAGCTGCTTTCAACTAATAGTTTTGCACCTCGTGTCTTTCCAGATGGACAGTGTGCTGTCTAGATGCTTTTATCTGACTGTGCAGTGTTCTGGCATCTCAGATCAGGCGTCATACTGGATGTACTCTGTTTCCTTTGTACCAGCCTCTGCGAGATTGACACAGGCATTACCTGTGGTGTGTAGAGGAGAGAGGTCTTTAGAAAAGAGAACATGAGACTTTGTGAGCAGGCCATAGATAATAATTAGTCCAAGTGAGTGTGACGGGTGTGACCAGGCATAAGACTGAGTGCAAGCCTCTGAGGACACAAGCTTTGCTCTTGTGTTGTGGTCTCTAGAGGTCACACTGAACCATAGGACTGACCGCACACAGGCAAAAGGTGGATGTGGGGTATGGAGGTTCTCATCCTGCAGCCTCATTGCCAAAAGCCTTTCAGAGGTGGTCAAGCAGAGCCAAGAAAGCTAAATCAGCCTACTCTGTTTACCTGTCTGGAAGGTTTCAGACTTGTCAACATGCCCAGCCTGCAACCATAGGCCCTGCATGGCCAACGATAGCTGTATGGAGCCCAGCATAGATATCATAAACTCATTTAAAACTCCAGGGGTTTTATTTGGGGGGGGGGGCTTTGGGAGTGGATAACTCAATTGGGGTTTTCAGACGTGAACTCTATGAATAACATCACAGGCACAGTATCTAACAGGAGCACAAACCTGCCAGTGCACAGACTGAATTAAGAATCACATTAATCTGCTCTTTGTAGGACTCCATTAGTTCAGGTGGTGGTGGTGGTGCTGAGCCCTTGTTGATAAACGCTGACGTCACCACTGCTCTGATTCTCCCCTAAGTCAAGAGAAGAAAAGTTTTCCACTGGAAGTAATCGAAAGAATTTGGTACCTCTAAGAATAAATTCAAGGAGGAGACGTCCCAGTTTGAAGAAGCCAGTGGTAGGCAGTTCTTAGTGCTGGAAGGAGAGGCTAAAGTTAATGAGAACTTATGGCACGAATCTCAGGGGTGCTCTGTATTTTTGAGACATCCTTTCTAAAGAATAAGAATGAAAATTTAAGAGTTGGAGGTCAGGTGTCAATAGTAAAGAGAGGCTAAATCATTCTGCTAAAATGTACATACTATCAAAAATGTTGTCGGGGTGTGTGTGTGTGTGTGTGTGTGTGTGACGAAGGGCAGGTAAGATGGTTTTTCAGAGTCCACATTCACATGTCAGGCATATAAGCAAGATTTTGTCTTGTCTTAATTTGGAATATATGTAAAAATCAAAGTTTTATGTCAGGTATTTTCCAAGCCTAATGTTTTAAAAATAAAATCCAAGCTTTGTTTTGAAATCTTGTATTTCTGTCAAAGTGAGTTTGTCTTCTAGGGCAGTGGTTCCCAAACCTTCCTAATGCTGTGACCCTTTAATACAGTTCCTCATGTTGTGGTGACCCCCAACCATGAAATTATTTTGTTACTATTTCATAACTGTGATTTTGCTACTGTTATAAATCCTAATGTAAATATCTGTGTTTTCTAGTAGTCTTAAGCAACCCCTGTGAAAGGGATGTTCGACCCTCAAAGGGCTCACAGCCCCCAGGTTGAGAACTGCTGTTTGAGATATTTTAGTGGATTGTTTAGAATTCCAGTTTTTGTCTTAATTCTTCCTTTCTTACCTTCCCAAGTTCTCTCTCCTGAAAATACCTTTAATTTAGTAGAGTTCCTTGCTGAGCAGCCATTTCTGTTTCCTCTTGCCAAGTTGTTGCCAAGTTTTTGGTACTCTTACTATGACATGAACAATGTGTAGGTAGCCAAACCCCCGCCATGTTCACGCCTTGCGTGCCAGTGTCTTAGAGAGAGTAGGGAAGAGGCTGAATAACAACAGACAGATGAAAGCAAACAGTACTTTTTTAAATTATTATTATTATTATTATCTGATTACGTTGTAAGCAAAATTGAAAAGTAAAGATGGTTTGCAGTGACTGAGCCCCCTTCCAACCTCACCAAATTCCAGAAAGTTCTTCCTAGGCGTGTGTAAATGCTATTTTTTATGCTAATGATAAATCTTCTGAAGCTGTGCTAGAGCTGCTTAACCTCCTAATAACAAAGGGGCAAATAAGAAACTTCTAGACAGTCATTTTATGGCCTATTATTACCCCAATATAGAAACCCACAGATTTTTGGCTAAGATATTATGTCCCTTAAATAAACTAGAGTGTCTGGAAGGAGCTTGGGAGTCTGAAAAACAATAATCTCAAGAGTTTAAAATAGCAGTAGTTTAAAATATTTTCATTATTACTTTTCCTTCTTTTTAACGAATGGATCAGATGCCACACCTTTGAAAATGAATATCAGAGGGAGCACATGAATATTTAAGCTGTATTTCTTAATTAAACCCAGCATAGGAGAAGAGGAACATAACTTGCCCCTTTGAATGTGGAGATGCTTTTATTGGTACATCTCTGTTCAAATTTATTCTCCATGTTTTCTTTGATAAACCCATGTTAACTTAGCAGGGAAGTCACTCTAGTGTCTGCTTAGACTCCCTGTGCTACATTCTATGTTAAATGGAAACAGAAGATGAGTGTACTTCTCAGTACAGCTATGGAAGAGAACATGGCTCTTTGTTAATGTTAATGGCTGCAATCTCTCTTTAGCCCGTAGAATAATTGGCTTGATCAGAAATTTTCCTTCTAAAGAACTTCGTGGCATTCAAGGGTAATATGTTAGGTAAAGAACACTACCCTAAGACAAGTGTTTTTATTACAGGACACGATGGGATCCTCTTTATTAAATTATATGATGATTTGAGTTGGGAAAGAAGAAAAAGAGTGTCGCCTCATGCGCTCAACTTTAATGCCTCTAATCAAATAATGACCTTCTGCAAACTAGCTAATTTTAAGCGTTTAGAAAGATCAATACCACTTTGCCACCAAAAAATGGCCTAGATGATGAAATCTGATGTATTTAAAGTATCATTTCACCCTTTTAACCTAGTAAATAATTTAAAATGCTTTCAGTGTTGCCCTGCCATGGATTTTACTTCTCAGTTGTTCAGTGTTGGGAGTGTTTGGGGTGGAAAATGGCAAAGGTGGCTTGAGAGGCATCCAGGCCTCACTTAGATCTGGAGTATCTTTGAAGTGAGAACCCCCCAAATAATATGTTTAAATACTACATTTGGGGTACAGTGTATATAAATCCTAAAAGACGTTAAAGTGGGCCTTTCTATATGTTCGAGAGGTGGTTTAAAACAGAGTCACGTGACACCTTTTGTTTTATCTTAAGCCTTTATGCTAAAGGTGACAGATTTGGTAGTTCTGACAATTAGAACCCATTTCCCCATCTTATAGGAGAACACTGATGTAAAATTACCCTTGAGTGCCAGCAGCTTTGTAAATAAAAAAAATTGCCCTCTATTAGCATGTTTGTGGGCAGATTAAAAACTGTCTTCATTTGCATAAGTAACACTTACAGATTCTTTTAAAAGTAGGAAATTATTTCCTGAATGATAAATTGCTAGCTTTATAGTTAGTTGTTGTTGAAAATGTACTCATTCAAAATGCCTAGTGTAGTTTAGTCTACAATAGTGAATTTTTTTGTTAGAAGTACTGTTTAATGGATTATGTACTCCGTTCTTGTTCCCACTACTTGCAAAACTGTAATTCATGCTTTGCACTAAAATGTTTGTATCAAATACTTTCCTATTTAGATTGATTTCTTTTAATATCATATATTACACGATATGCCCCAGAGATTGGAAGAAAATACTCCTGCAAATAACACATAAAAGATGAAGGTGATGGGGATGGATACAGACTTTAAAATGTTTTGCCTTTTAGAACTCAAATTACCATTCTATTTTTTAATGTATTTTTCCTTCTTAGGTGCGGCAGGAAAGCATGCCATTTTTCTTTCTCTTTAGAGCTCTTAGTTTTAAAATGTATATGTACATAATGGTATTATATACATATGCATATTGCATTAAGTCATCCCCCCCATACACACAGTACAAAAGTCTAATTTCCTCTTGACAACTAGTTGTGTAAGAACTTCCAGCTTTGTCCCAGACCATACCTTACAAGCATCTCTGCGTATGAGAGGATTTACAAGTATTAACAAATTCATTTCTTAGGAGACATCAGTTTCCTGCCTTAGAATCACTGGGTACCCCTTCTGTATTGCAATGTTAGCAGTGAATTGACTCGAACTCATCGCTTTAAGAAAGAACAGTATGGAAATCAGAGATTGAGTTTGGTTGGAAATTAGCAGCTGAGAGATGGAGGTGCCAGGGTTTTGATTTAAATGTGGCACAACAAGATTCTGTCAGCAAAGCACATCATTAGAATATTGAGTTTGGAACTGCTAATTTTTCCTTTAAAATGAGCATACAGTCGAGTGTTTCGTGGACCATAATAAATGCCATTGTGTTGTCGCCGCGCTTGTTTGGCTTGTTGTCACTTGGGTTTGGCAGTCATCCTGCTTTTTCTCTTTCCCATTTCTCCCCGAGTCTTACATCCTTAATAGATCCCAAACCCAAACCAGTCAAAAGGATGCTGTGTCCTCCTTCTCCTTCCCATTAGCATCCTTTGCACTGCTTTCCTGCCTACCATAGCAAGGCGTCTGCGATGGCTGTGGGTTACTATAAAGTACGTAACAGTATCTCCTTTGTGGCAGATGGATTTAAGACTTTTAGTTCTCAATAAATGTAGGTTTACAATACATAACTTTACAGGATTTGTGTTGTATATAACAGGTTGAACATATTATCTCAGAATTCATCTGCATGGCATTTTCAGCTTACACACGGTCCATGCCGGGTTTCTTGTTGTTGTTGTTGTTGTTGTTGTTGGGTTTTTGATGTT
>NW_022196909.1:66664788-66668003 GCF_008632895.1 Mastomys coucha | reverse complement strand
AGCTCAAGGCGTGATTTTGAATAGAAACAAAGGGTTTGGAACAGAAGGTGTCAAATTAAACTTTGTCAGTTTGGAAAGTAGTAACATCCTGAAAGTTGTACTGATTTATTTACATGTGGCTACTGTTTGTATTTTGCCCTCATTAGATGCAGTGTGATGCTGCTTGGCAATTTACCACATTTAAAGTTTAGGTTGTTCCTTGTGCCATTTTAGTTTTCTGAGAATGGATCAGTCTCATTGTGTGAAGGCTTGTTAGGCCACGGTCTTTTCGACCATGCAAAGAGTTGTGCACTTATTTAATTTTGAAAGCAGTTCCAGATCCGCCTGTCTCTGGCTGTACCTGGCTCAGCAAATCCCAGAGATCTTTCCTAAAAGGATATTGTTCACATTTTACAACAAAGCACCGAGTTTCATTCTTCTCCCTCTTTCCCCCTAAGCAGGGTGGTAACTTCTGGGGAAACCTTGGTTATATTTGTCAGATGTTAGCAACTCTCGGATCTCTGGGTCACCTTTCCACATTCATTCATTCTAATAGCTGGGGAACTGGCCTAAGAAAAGGTATTGGGGAATTAGAGGTCATTTATATCCTCTGTAGTTGCTTTATTCAAAATCATAGGATACTGTCAGGACTTATGGAGTGAAGAGGGATAGAATTTGAGGTTGTAGCAAGGTATTTAGAATAAGAACAGATTAGTTGTGTTTTTGCCAATCTTAGTTGGGGGGTACATCAGTCTATTTCTTTTGTGACAAATGAAAAAAAAAGGTGTCAAAAATGTGTGATCCCTTTAGTTAAGAGTTCACACAAGCACAACCCGTTTCTTTTCCTCTTCTTTCTTTCCTTTTTTGAACACCCTTGTAGAGTTTTAACAGTTCCCAGATGCACTGTCAAATATTTTTGTATAAAGCATCTGATTTTAGTCTCTTCAGCTCATCCTGTCTCTAAAAGGCTAGCGGAAACACGCTTCGACGCAGATTCATTGCGTTATTTTTAGATAAGGAATTAGAAGTATTATTTAAGGGCAGAGGTTAATAGCAAAGTACTGGAAGTGTTATGTTAGTCATGGGCAATTAATAAAAACAAGGATCTGTCTGGGAAGTGCAGAAGACACAGAAGTGACAATGTAGGCAAAATGTTTGTTGAATGAGTCAGGGTTCTCTTTCTGAAATATTTGTTAAACCCACATGAGTGTGATTATTTAGGAATTAGCTGTCATTATTAGCTGTTTTAAAAGAACTAATGATTTTCTTTTCCAAAGAACATCTGTGATCCACATGTTTCTCACTTCCATCCAAGCGCCGAGTGATCTCTGCCTTTACTTAAGAAGTTTCTGAAGAATGTGAGACCATCAATGTTTTCAACACTCTCCAAGAAGGTTTTCTGACATGAATCATTCTTAATTTAACTCTTGGCAATTTTTATCTACAAGCATTTATTTAAGAAAAAAAAATAAGTGATAACAGCTTAGTGCTTAGCTCAGTACTCTAGCAGCCAAGGCCAAAGCCTTTCCTTCCATGTTCTCCTCAAGCCTTCTCTGGAAAGTGACTCAGGCCGGTGTTCAGGCATCCGATCTGTGTCAAGGTCGTAGCAGAAGGGTGCAAGCAAGGTGGTTAGGAAAGTGATCTCAACCAGTTACGTTCAAGTCTTCAGGGGCATATACATCTAAAACCTATCCAACAACAATATTTAGAGACATGGCTTAGGAAATAGCATGAATCTAGGAAAACCGATATTTTTTTATGACATGTTCCAGATAGCGAATATTTACCCAGAAGAACTAAATAGTATCTCGAGGAGACCATGTGTGCAGGTGGGTCTCGAACACTTTAAACTCACAAGTTAAGTTTGTAGCTTATAGTCTATTCACACAAGCAGAGGCAAACTCCACCAGCTCACAGTAGTCTGGAAATGGGCAGTCGCTGTGATCAGATGAGAAGCAGGTCCAGAGCTCTCAGCATAACATTGATTTTTTTTTTTTTCTTTTTAGTGGCTGTTCTTTCAGGTTAACACCTCAGTATATTGTCCCTTCTCATCTTAAATTATGTGTTTAGTGGCATCAGATAAGAGCATTATCATATGAACATTCGTGTTTGTGTGTGTGTGTGTGTGTGTGTGTGTGTTTGCTTACATTAGAAACAACTGTTAAAGTATCCAGACTTTCTTAGAGGCACTTGGCTAGCTTGTAAGGCCCCGGGTTTTATACTGAGCCTTACAAACAAAGCAAAGCAAGAGTAAAATTTGCACAATTCACCCCAATTCATGAATATTTCTGACTGGCTAGTAGGAAACTAATGTGTTGGTCTCCATCTTCTCTTTTTTTAAATCTCTCAGACCTGATAGAGGAAGGCCTTGTTTCTTTTCACCATTATCACAATAGAAGTTTCTTTTGAATGGCTCATTCAGTTTGAAAAGAGAAAGAAAACTATGTAATTCACTGACTTCATCTCCCAATAACGTAAGAAGTAGAATCCTCCCTGGATAGATCTAAAGTTTGCATAATAGGGTACACGTGTCTGGACTATTCCTATCCAACTAGCTTCCTGGAAATTCCTAAGAAAGCCCTTCATTTTAGACCAGTTTTCGAGAAGCAGAGCCCCAAATGGGTAATGGTGCCTGCCCCTCACTGAGTGGGGGAGAGCAGGGAAGGGGAAAGGACATAGATGGCCTAGGTAGAGGTTTGTGGGGAGGGAGCAGAACAGTAGCCTCTCTAGAGAGTGCTCGGAAGTGAGCCTGCTGTCTACCTGAGCCGGTCATCCAGGTGGGCCAGTGAGGCCGTGGAGCTGCCTTCCAGTCTGTCCAGGTGAGCTGTCCTGGCTGGTGGGCTCCAGTTGTATACTCTCCCCCCACACTGTCCCACCCCACCCTAACTTGTGGCCCAGTAGGGCAGACAGGATGAAAGTTTGACGTGGTGGTAAGCGAGTGTCCTCTGTTGGAACTTTTAGGATCAGGTTGCATCGTGGCCTTGGTTGAATTTGTCCTTCATTTTGTGCTTTGTGCTGTTGTTGTTATTGTTATTGTTTTGATCCTTCACTCTTTTCCCTGAAAACTTACTGAGGTTCTTCCCTGAAAAGTCATATACATGTGCTACAGCTGACATAAAAGCAGGACTCAGTTTCTTGTTGAAGAATTCTCCTAAATGCCCATAATAAAACCATAAAGCCAAACATGTTCATGTCCAAACATGCTGGCACTGGTGCTCACTGGTGTGTTTTTTCCT
>NW_022196909.1:66652115-66664778 GCF_008632895.1 Mastomys coucha | reverse complement strand
CTCTCCCCTCCTCCTCCTCCCACCCTCCCACCCTCCCTCTCTGTCTCTCTCTCTGTCTGTCTCTCTCTGTCTCTCTGTCTGTCTGTCTCTCTGTCTCTGTCTCTGTCTCTGTCTCTCTCTCTCTCTCTCTCTCTCTCTCAGCTTTCTTCCTAATACAGAAAGTGTAAGCTTAGGAAAGCCTCTGAGGACAGCTTGTTTCTAACACTGGCTTGCCACCTCAGTGCCTTCCATTGCCAGTGAACACTGACAAGCAAGAAGGCTGGGCTATATAGTTGTACTCTTCACTTCCTTCTCTTCCGTCTCTTACTGCAGCCTATGGTGAATGCTCTCTTGCTCTGGAGTCCTTCCTTCCCTCCAGTGTTTGTGTGCATGCACTCAGGTGCACAGGTGTCGAGGCAAAAGGCTGATGTCTGATTGTCTTTATGGTAGACAAGCCCCCGGTATCTTTCTCCACACCCCCATCACTGGGGTAGCAGGTAACAGGCTTTTATGTGGATTCTGGAGATCCAAACTCACATCTGCATAGTGGCACAGTAAGCAGTTACCCACGAAGCCACCTTCCCAGCCCATGTGTCTGCCTGTGAACGATGTAAATCGGAACATTCTGAACATCTGTCAGAAACAGAGCCTGCTTCCTCTGTTGCCACAGCTATCTTCTCTTAACAAGCTAAAAGAAAGAAAAAAAACTAAAGCAGGTTGGAGTGTGATGCATGGATGAAAAAGTTATGGACTGGTGTCTGGGTTTTAGCGCCCATGGAAGATTCCAGCCCTGCACTGACTGACCTCTTACCTTTTCCTTGTAAGGGATGGTTGTGTGAGCTGTTGCGCTGGAAAGAAGATCCTTCTCCAGAGAACAGGACCCTGTGGGAGAACCTGTCGATGATCCGAAGATTCCTCAGTCTGCCTCAGCCCGAGCGAGATGCCATCTATGAGCAGGAGAGCAATGCCGTGCATCACCATGGCGACAGACCTCCCCACATCATCCATGTTCCAGCAGAACAGATTCAGGTTCGTTTACCTTGGACAATGCAGTGTAGCACTAACTAAACAAAGCCTTCAACTTAGCAGGGAAATTAGTGGTTCTCCTCTTCCCACAGTCTACATACAGGCATCCTACCGGAGACGGCCATCTTGCTCAGGGGATAAATTTACGGCTGTTGTGTTATAGTCTCCTTGCCCCTACCATGGCGGGAGCCCCCTTTTGGACTGACTTGGTTAGCACTGGGTTTTGAATATGAAAGCTTAGGACACATCTTTTGGTGTGTGTTTTTAAAATTCAAATTTAAAACACCACCTACTCCCTAATTAAAACTATCCTTCCCTGGAGTAAAGGAACCAGTTTCCGTGCTGTAGAAGAAGGTCCCACATTTTATACCTTGGCATCTGTCCAGAGTGAGGGGGCGGGAAACCCACCGGACATCTTGCTTTATCCTCATACTCTCATCCAGCCTTCTACCTCATATCCCTCCCCACCCATCCCAGGGCAGGGCAGGGTGAGTCATGTGTGTTTGTCTTTCCTTAGAGTCCCTCTCCCAGCACCCTTGGGAAAGCAGAGTCTAGAGGCGGTTTCTTACCAAGCCTGCTGACCCCTGCACCATGGCCCCATGCTGCCCCTCAGGTGAGCGGGCACCAGATACTGTGCCAGGAGAAAGGGAGAAAGGCGGGTGTTGTGAAGGCCGGTTCTCTCAGTCAGGGTTTTCAGATGGACAGTGATAGAATGGCCTTGCCTCTGGCCAAAGCCCACTATACCAGCACTTGTGCTTGATGTAGCCTGTGTGGAGCATGGTGCTTCATCTGTTGAAAGTCTGCTGCCCATGAGGAACTTGATTAAAAGGCTGTGGGTCAGACCACATATTGGGGCTCCTGTGACTGACTAGTTGAATTTAAGCTGTGTAACTTTCTGCTAAATCTGAAGTTGTTTTTAGCTTTTTCCTTTAAGGGAAGTGCCATTGCCTCTGGGGTCCCAGAAACCTGCCTAACATCTCTGTTGAGTCTCTTGCATTCCTTCTTGGTATTGCTGTATAGATATCTGTAGCTAAAATAATAGAGTTATCCATCCACCAGAAAGAAAAAAAAATCCTTGAGTATTTATTAAAGATAAAACAAATTGAAAAAGAGAATCCCTTAGGATATTAAGCACTAAAATAATTGTGAAAGCCTGAAAAACCAACTGTTTCAGCTAAAACAAAGGCAAGAAAGATATATGTTAAGTAATAAAAATAGTACTTGTTTGAAAATGTAAATTGTTTTTAATAAAATTGCTTCTTAGGGGGATAAGAGGGAATGCTTAAGCACAGGACGAATGTTCTAATACATCGCAGCTCTGTGCACCCAGGGTTGATTGGCTTGGCTGCTAAGAATTATGGGTGTCGAGTGCACAGTAGACACACACCACACGTTTGTTGCGTATAATTGTGTACAGGAATTACAGCACATATGCAGATACTAATTATGAAAAAGTGTCTGTATACATTAAATTTAAAGCCTAATCACATCGTAGTTTACTATAGACAAAACAATTCGCCAGCTGGTGTAGAATGGAGTGAACCTTTATTTGAAAGGGGTAAGAGAAAAAAACTTAGCGAGAGCCTAGCTGCAAACACTAGGAGTGTGTGTGTGTGTGTGTGTGTGTGTGTGAGAGAGAGAGAGAGAGAGAGAGAGAGAGAATTGGAACTGTATGATAGAATATACTTGCACCTCCAAGAGGTGTACAGAATGAGAGAAACCACTACTGTGCCCCCTCCATGGGACTGCCACAGAATGCAGCATAGCCAGGTTTTCCCCGTGGAGAGTGCAGTATGGCCAGGCATAATGCTTTCCCAGTGGCTGGGTAGCCCAACTGCACGAAGATGTCTCTGGAATCCTTGCTAAGAAGGATTCTTCTTTCAAGTCTGTTAATGACTGGCATCATGATGTGCTTTGCTGGCCACCTTGGGTACATATCCTTTTTCAGAGAGTGTGTGGCTCACCTTTTTTCCAGTTGTCTTTCTCCTCCACAGATTGGTGGTAAATGGGCACAGTAGCCCTGCAAGCTGCATAGCTTCCTAGCTGCCCAGCTCTGAGCTCAAATATTTGTATTTGTTTGTTTAATAAAGGCTGTGGGCTGTTTAGCTGGCCTGCTCTTTCTCGGTGTGTCTGTCTCCCCCACTCCAGCCCCACCCCCACCCCCTGACATGGCATCGGCTTGGCAAGCACCCAGTCTTACTCCTGCGGGCTCCGAGCAGCTCTGACTGTCTGCTTGTCTCTTTGCAGCAACAGCAGCAGCAGCAGCAGCAGCAGCAGCAGCAACCACCGCCGCCACCTCCACAGCCACAGGCACAGGCACAGGCAGGCCCCAGGCTCCCCCCACGGCAGCCCACCGTGGCCTCATCCGCAGAGTCCGATGAGGAAAACCGGCAGAAGACCAGGCCACGAACCAAAATTTCCGTGGAAGCCCTGGGGATCCTTCAGAGTTTCATCCAAGATGTGGGCCTGTACCCGGATGAAGAGGCCATCCAGACTCTGTCTGCACAGCTGGACCTCCCGAAGTACACCATCATCAAGTTCTTTCAGAACCAGCGGTACTACCTTAAGCACCACGGCAAGCTGAAGGACAACTCCGGCTTGGAGGTGGATGTGGCCGAGTACAAAGACGAGGAGTTGCTTAAGGATTTGGAAGAGAGTGTCCAGGATAAAAACGCCAACACCCTTTTTTCAGTGAAACTAGAGGAAGAGCTGTCCGTGGAAGGGAGCACAGACATTAATGCCGACTTGAAAGACTGAGGGAACAGTATTATTTTCAGCCGCACCACTGGTGTTTCCTAACACCATGAGAAGTCCAGCTTGTGTTCGCTCAGAAAAACCTTCATTGTTTATCGTTTGGCCAATGAATCTTCGGAAACTTGCACAAACAGGAAGTTGGAAGGACAGGACAGACGCACTCAAGGTTTTACTCTGTTTTACAAACTGCTTGGCAGCCCCAGGTGAAGTACCAAGGACTGTTTGGTAGAATTTGTGTTCAAGGGCTGCACCCAGGTGTTGTACCCTGTCAGCATGATACCAGAAATTGGTTTTCCTTTTGATTATTATTATTCTGGAGCCTCAAATAAGCATTATAACTTCTGTGATTATGATTGCCTTTTCTTTAATTATTTCTGTAACACTCCACACTAGTCTTTGGAAACTGGCCCCTTATTTTAAAGAGAAAAAGGAAAAAAGAGAGAGAGAGTTTGTTACTCGATTGTATGTTAAAAAAGAACTATAGACTGTGCAATGCAGTTTAAAGATGACATATGCCAACAAATGCCTTGTATTATATGGCACTGCCGTAATTAAAATTTGTTTTTTTATTTTGGAAATAAAAGTTCACTGTAATTTTTTTTCATCCTCATTGTTACATGATTTTTTTTTAAGGAAAAGAAAATGTGAAACACAACTTAGTCCTTGTTATTTATTTGTAGATCCTGCAGCATCATGTCATAATTAAGTTTTTTGGAGATTTCTGTTAAATGTAATGTTACTTCTCTAAATGTAATGTTACCATACTGATTTCCTTTCTATTTATAACTGTATTTTGATGGGCAGTAAAACAAAGTGTCTTAAAAGTTTTAAATAGAGAAAATGTGCTTTACACAGTTGCCTATAAAAGTCTATGTTATCCAAGCAATTCACTCTAGAAGCTTCGGTCTCCTTGTTGTATGCAATTTTTACTATCATGCAAATAAGCTTAGGTAAATAAAACTAATAGATCACCTTAGAAAATTATGCAATTAATGTGAAAATAATTGATGTTTGCAATGTGTCTTCCTTTGGTTTACAATCAATTTTAAAGCGACATCTGTATAAAGTTTCTGTATAAAGGTGTATTTCTTTTTTATGAGTTTATGGCTATGAAAACACCAGCTATTTTGTTACAGCTGCTGTTTTTATAAGTGTATCACAGTTTTCTTTATGCAGAAATGTGCTGATTAGGAGTGGTTATTGACTGTAACTACATGATTAAAATTGTTTGTATGGTATGACATGGCAGGGTTTGTCTGCTTATGTGAAGTAACTTTAACCAAGCTCAAGGACGGCTGTCATGTAGGTGCATGCTCATGCTTTCTTGGTGATAGCTTGGTTCTGAAAAGCAACTGAACACTCCCTAAGACACTGAATTCAAGCTACACATATGCTCAGTTTTCAATAGTTGTGGAATTCCACAGTGCAGATGATAATCTGCTTTTGCTTATTACATCAGACAGTCAAAGACTCCAACAGAAATATTACTGTAGCACTTCAGTACTTGGAATTGGCCATATATGCTTTTTCCACACAATCCTCTAGTTAGGGCAATACTTTTCTTCAAGCTAGGGTGCATTTTTAAAAGCCATTAATAGCAGCATGAACAAGGGAACGCATGGGCCTTCTGTGAGAATCCTTCACAGTACACCGTTTAGGGGAGGGGTTTGTTTGGTTTTTGTTTTGTTTTAAAAGTCATAAGTAGGGAAGGTGAATAACCCTGACTTGATTTGACTGCCTTTGTCAAAACTGAGAACTACATGAAGGAAGTGGGGGGGAAGAGCCCTGGATTCCAAGCCTAAACTGCGCATCATGGCCCAGTCTGGCATGCTGTAGCTCCAGGGAAACTTCTGTTTGCTGTGTTTCTGTCTTTTGTATCCCTTTGTTAGGGTTCCCTGAGTGTTGATGGGGATATTTAGGTTCAGGGATCCAGGCTCTGCAGCTACCCTCTTCCTGAGGAGCATTTCCTCAGGCCTGGGGGCTGCGGGGCTTTCCCCTTGGTCTAAAGTGAGCTCTTTGAAAACTCACTGAGGCCTTTACTTTGAAGCACAGCTGAGCACCTAGGAACCTGCTGTTCTGCTGCAAACTAATTTCTGAGTCTTTGTATTAAGTGAGAACACAATGCAAACTTTCTCGTTTGCTGGAGTTGAGGACAGTAATTACTTGAGCCAAAGGCATTTGAATTAAGATAATGCAAGCTAATTTTAAATGTTAAAAAAAAAATACAAAACCCCCAAAACAAGTAACATGCTGCTAACTACAGATTATCATCTGTGGCCCCCTTTTCCCAGGTTTAAGAGTAGAATTAACGCTTTTTTTTTTTTTAATTTAAAACAACCAACACTTACGATATCAAATAAGTGTAAGATTTGGTAGTTATTTAGAAGGAGAAATTGAATTGCAGTAAGATTTTTCCTGTTCCTAACATTCTGAGTTGTTTTGAATTGATATATCCAAGGAAAGGAGTGTGTTGGAAAGCAATGCCATTGTGCCAGCAAAATATCAGAGGTTTTAAATTTCAGGTCAGCATGGTTTTGTTACTTTAGAATAAAGCACATGTTAGCAAGCCACGGTGGTCACAATGGAGCGGGCAAAACTGTTGAAGACAGCATATTTCGGAAGATTTCCCCTAGTGACCCACATTGTTCCCCGCCCCCAAGGTCACTGTCACCCATGTCTCTCTTGTTGCCTGTGGCTGTTGGTAAAATCCCTTTAACAAGCTTCATCGTGTCCCAGCGTTTTGGAGGTGTTTGAGCGGTGGGCATGACATAGTGCTTTGTGCTGTTAGACCCTTAGCAGAGTCAGGCGATTTCCGGGTAATAGTCAACCTTGTGCATCTGAGTCTGTCATAGCTCCCTACACTCAGCACTTTGCCACTAATTTGTATTACACTCTGTGGCCATATAATACCTGCACATTATGCAAAAAATGTTGATAGTATCTTCTTGCCACACAATATGCAGAGTTGACACATAACCTTTGAAAACAAAGGTGACTAGTGTGTGTGCCCTACCTGTGTGGCACTTAGTAACAAAGTCTGTACATATGTATAAAATGTGTATTGACTGGCATTTAGTACTAAGAAATTCTGAGCTTAAGCGTCCGCCCCTAGTAGTATCTGTAGTTAACAATGCTTATTGAAAATACATAACTTAAATAGAAAACATTTTAAATGGTTTCAGGAGTGATTGGGAATGAGTGTCCCACACCTGCTATTATTAAATTCCTCCCTGGTCCCAGTTGTTCACATTTGGCTGATAACAAGGTCCTTGATTGTCACAATATTTTCAATAAATGAGATACTATGAACTGCCTGGTGATATTTTCAGCAAGAGCAATTAAAATGTGTATGGCCTGTACCATAGCAATGGAGACGGGACTCTTTGTGCTAAAGCCAGCCAGAAATGTGGATGGCAGCGTGGGAACCCAGCAGCTCCATAGCCATCAAAAGCGTTCATAGGAGGAAGTGTCTCAAGGGGCGTATTCTTGGATTCAGTGTTCCCTCTGAAGCAATCCTTTAAATGTAAATAGTGAATACTTGCATGTCTTTGGACAAAAGCTGAGCTACAATCTATTAAAATGCACAATTTTTGATAAAATATAAAGTGCCCTCTAACAAAATGTGGTGGAAGGTGTATGTCAAGAATACTATACCTGTTTAACAATACCATATGTTAAATAAAAATAGTTTGGAATTAATGTTTAAAACATGAGCAACATTTTTAAGCCTTTCTTATATTCTTCTACATATATGCATATTATACATACACGTTTAATTTTATGAAAAGAACACTAGTAAAGTTAAATTGCAGCTATATATATATGTATATATATTGAGCCAAAGATGGATATGAAGTCATCTTTTCCAATGGGCTATTTCCAGCTGCTAATATAGCTACTGTAACCAAAGCATTTGACTTGGGTTTGGCTTGAATCGTGCCTGCTGAGAGATGCAGTGGAGCTGTGTACGAGGTAAGAGCCAAGGCAAGCGGTCTGTTCTGCACCCAGTTAAATGGTGACCATCATTTCATTGCTGCAAACTCAGTCAGAAATACATTCCAGTAAGGCTTCATTCTGGTGTCAGTCTTTTAACTCCTGCCACAACATCCTCCAAGAAAGAAGTGATGTCTATCACTGTCGGGTTTGCCCCTTGATCTGACAGGGCCTGCCTGTTGGGTCAGAATGTTAAAGTACACATACTTAAATGTGTGTGTGTGTTAACATATTGCCTCTGTAGCAAGACCATGGGAAGGAGCATATCGTCAGGGCACAGGCCAGCTGAATAGTCCCCATTGTGGAGCCAAGCTTCACACCCAGTCACTTGCAGTTTTAATTTTGATACAAAGACAGCCTACTGGCGGAGGCCTCTGTGAGCATTGCCCTCCAACGTGTTTTAAGCTGAGAGCAAAATATGAAGAGTGCTGCATTTTCTAAGACTTCCCTGTGTCTTATTTAAAGCTCTCCATTCCACTAGGAGGCATTTTCCACAGACACCAACATTCTCACTTCAAAGGCACAGGAACAGGAAAGCTCAACTATGTTAACTGGCTTGTTCAGCTACAAAGAGGCCACATGAACCTCAAATCCAATCCCCCCATCTTCCCCATAAGTTTCTCCTATACAGTGAGAATTCAATACAATTTAGGTCTTTCACAGACACAAAGCAACATGTATTTTGTTAAAAGAGGAAGTTGAACACTGACTTAAACCAAGTGTAAGAGATGTTTCATCCTGGAATATAGCTCCAAATTCTGCTGTCTTTGTATGAATGAGAGATATAACCACCAATTTTCTTATCATTAAAAAAAAAAACCTATTAGGAAAATTTAAAAAAATACATAAAAGAAAACATGGAAAAGAAAAAAAGCTGTAGTCACCCTCCAACTCAGCAATTTTAATATATTTCTATTTATACTTTATGAAACTCTCTGAAATTAATACAAAGTGTCTACAAAAAGAACCCAGCTGTTCGGCAGGTTTTGCCTATCATAATACTGCAACATCATGTTACATTTTTGTCAAGTAATGAATCATCTAATTTCTTTTTAAAAAAATTAAAATATTGGTTTTTGTTCCCCAAAGCTAAGTTTTAAGAGAACCCCACAAATATTTGTAAGAGAAAAAGCAGAGACAGTCCAGCCTCCCTCTATTTATAAACAGTCCATGCTTTCAGATCGTTTCGGAAAACTAAAGTACATAATTTTCAGTTCTGCATAATAAAATATGTAATTAAGCAACATTCCATGGTGGATTAAAGAATTAAAAGCTTCAGGTGCAGAGGAGAATGTGTTGGCATTTCGCTTTCAAGGTGGTGTTTTGAGGTGGTGCCTTGCGCTTTCCCTGACATCTCATACACAAATAAATAGACAGAAGCAGGCGAGAGACAGAAAATGAAGACTTGGCTCCACTACAATAGAACAGAAGAAACATAGGGGAGATGTTTGTAATGTGCCCAAGGAAAGGAAACTGAAAAGGACAGGATTCTCTTTGCCCGAGGAAATAAAAAAAAAAAAATCTTCAAACTGGGTTTGTTTATCAAGAAATAGGAATTTCACAGTAAAAGACAAGCTGGGCTGGACAGTGTCTACATCCCAACTGCACTCATGAATTCACATACCAAATGGTGCAGTTCAGAAAACTTTTCAAAATAAGAACTCAATTTCTTTAATAGATACTGAAGTTTGTGGAGGCACTTTTCTTATTTTTAAAGGATAATATGGCAAATAGGATCAAACTACTCAGATGTCGGAATTCTGCAATTCACATTAATAGGGTTTCATGTAACACATAAACTGCAGCTATACACAGTTGTATATTCAAATAAATTTACTATCAGAGTCTTGTATTTTCAAATCCTGCTCCAGAAATACATTTGGTGGAGAAATGAATGAATGAATGAATTAGTGAATGAATAAGAACAGACAATGTAGGAAAAATTTTGATCATGCAGAATGGCATAAGAATCACATTCTGTGGACAGCCCCTTCATGCTGCATTTTATTTTTCTTTTTGAAATTATGCTTATTATTGGTTTGTGTGTGTGTGTGCGTGTGCATGTGCGCATGTGCGTGTGTGCGTGTGAGTGTACATCCATAGCACATGTGTGGAGGTCACAGAACAACTTGTTGGTTCTCTTCCTCTATCATGTGCTAGCAGGTATGGAAGCAAGTGTCTTGGTAGGCTGTGCTAGCTTCCAGCTTTTTACTTGTGTTTTAAATAGACAAATATAAAGAAGTTTCTGGAAGTCTTTAAATGTCATATCTCATGATCTTCTTAAAAAAAAATAGCAAGATTTCTGCATCTTACTATAAAAAGAATTTGCTAAGACTGTCACATATATCAACACGAAACAGGGTATTTTAAAATTAATACAGAATTTGGAAAGAAAACACAAAAAGGTAAAAGACAAATTAAAACACACAAAAAAGAAAAAAAATCAGAAAGGCACTGACACAGAGAAGCACAGATGACCCTATACATTTTATTAGTGGGAACTATCAAACTTCTAAGGTATGATAAACATAAAATAAATGTGCCTACTTGATGTATAGTTTGGTACATTGTACATTGTATGTGTCAAAGTTCTACAGAACATTTATGTACAAACACATAGCTAATGGTGAAGGACATGTCTACCATCAGGCAGCTCCCAGTACTCTTATTCATGTACAAACACATAGCTAATGGTGAAGGACATGTCTACCATCAGGCACCTCCCAGTACCCTTATTCATGTACAAACACATAGCTAATGGTGAAGGACATGTCTACCATCAGGCACCTCCCTGTACCCTTTGCAGTTACCCTACCTGCCCACCCTTTCTGTTCTTTGTTTTAATTTTTTTTTTTATGTCCATTGGTATTTGAAGGTGTCAGATTCCCTGGAACTGGAGTTGCAGACAGTTTTGAGCTGCCATGAGGATGCTGGGAATTGAACTCAGGACCTCTGGAAGAGCAACCAGTGTTCTTAACCACTGAGCCATCTCTCCAGCCCCCCCCCTTTTTCCATTCTTAACTGTACAAACTGGCCTGTGCCTTCCTTTGCTGTTATTAGGTCATTTGTTTTTATATTACCAAAATTTGACAATCCTTTTCTATATTATGTTGTTTGCTAGTGTTTCCTGTCAGACTATGGCATAGCATCTCATTCTCCTAACTATCCTTTGAAGGGTATATGTCCTTTGTTGTGGTAAAATCTAATTTTATATTTTTAAAAGGTGTTGTTTTCGATGTCACATGGGTTGCCTAGTTTAAGGCCACAGAGATTTCTTTCCTATCTCTTCTTTTAAAAGTTTTATGGCTTCTGAAGGATTAAATGCACCCTCTCCCACTGAGGCCAGTCAAGGTAGTCCAGTTAGGGAAATGGGATCCATAGACAGGAATCAGAGTCAGAGAGAGTCCTGCCAGCATGGGGTGATACCAGAGGGGGCGGCTCCCCCTTTAGAGAGGAGAAGAGGAGGGGGAAATGGAGAGAAGAGATGTGGGAAGTGGGAACTAGGAAGATGGGGGAAGATATTGGGATGTAAAGTGAATAAATAAATAAATTAATGAACAAAAGTTTTAGAGTTTTAGGGTTTATATCAGGTCTATGGCCTATTTTTGAGTTAGTGGCTATACATGCTACAACATCTATATTACAGCTCTCTCTATTATTTCTTCCAATTTCCCTTTTTCTCCCTCTCCCTCTCTCTTTCTCTCTTTCTCTGTCTGTACATCTTGTTTATTCTTTCCAGAACTAAAGCTTTTACATCTTTGTCAAAAATCAATCAACTGTGCCGATGTGTGAATTTTGAAATCTGTCTTGTTCTTGCCCCTCGTCTTTCTCCTGGACCTGCCTTGCCTGTTGCACTGTCAGACCAGCCTTACAGCTCAGATGTCTGTACCTTTGCCTGTTGCACTGTCAGACCAGCCTTACAATTTCTACCAAAGATAGGGTGGAATCTGCCAGATTTTAATGAACATCAGAGACAAATATTAGGGAAACAGGATTGTTAAAAATATATATTTTGGAAACTATAATAGCAATTCATCTCTTGTTTATTCAGATCTTTGACTTTTTCTGGAATGTTTTATAGTTTCCAGTAGGCAGTCCTATATTTCTTGCTCATGTTCATCTTTAACTTATTTCATATTTTTATTCCAATGCAATGGTACTTTAAAAAATTTATTTTTGTGGTTTGTTTTAAATATAGAGAAACAATGTGCTTGTATGTGTGTGTATTTATCCTAAGGTCTACTCGAATATCATTTACTGATTTTATTTTTGTAGATCCCATTAAGGTTTCTATACATCAGCTTGCAAATAAAGACAGATTTGTCTGTTTGTTTATATATTTATTCACATTTATTTTTGGGTTTTCAAGACAAGATTTCTCTGTTTAGCCCAGGCTACCCTGGAACTTGTTCTGTAGACCAGGGTGGCCTTTTAACTCAGAACTCCACCTACCTGTGCCTCCTGAGCACTGCCTCCTCTGAACAGCACCATGTTCTTCCTGAGGCTTCTGCTTGTTTTTTTCTTCCTCATAGTAAGGGACATAACTTTCACCCACTACTCTTGACTAGGATGTCAGGTTAGCCTACAATTCCTACCTGAGCAATGGAAAGAAATGGAAGAAGTTTATTATGAGTGAATGAATGAATGAATGAATAGATATATAACAATGAAAGAAAAAGGAAAAAGAGCTAGAAATATAAGAAGAAAAACAATGGGGCTGGAGAGATGGCTCAGCAGTTTAGAGCACTGACTACTCTTCCAGAGGTCCTGAGTTTGATTCCCAGCAACTACATGGCTCACAACTATCTGTAATGGGATCCAATGTTCTCCTCTGATGTATCTGAAGGCAGCTACAGTGTTCTCATATATATGTATATATATATATATATATATATATATATATATATATAT